>NC_092237.1:50142043-50157043 GCF_036320965.1 Panulirus ornatus
CCACACTTTCCCTGCTTTCGTGTCGTCATTGAGTCAGTCGGCGAGGTTTTTTGTTGTGTGTGTGTGTGTGTGTGTGTGTGAGTGTGTGTGTGTGTGTGTGTGTGTGTGTAGAGGTGAGGTACGAGTGTTGAGGGTATCAAATGTGAGCTTGGGGAGGGTCCGGCAATTACCAGTGGAGCCGTATGATGCCGCTGGCAGCCAGCAGCATCGGTCCCTCATGACCGACACTCATGGTAAACAGGCAGGCGGGCAGGCTAACCCAGGGTTTTTTTTTCATTTCTATTTTTTTTTCTTTTTTTTTGGCCCGTAAAAGTTCCTGCTGCGCGGATGGTGTTTATGCCCCTGTTGCCCTGGCTCTCCTCCGGCCGTTGACGACCCCGGCATTAGGGGCGTAAACCTCCTTTTTTTTTTGTGGGGGAGGGAAGAGGGGGGTTGGGGTGGTGGTGGGGCAAGACGGTGCTGTGGAGTTGGGTCAGTAGAGTAGGAAATATTCACGTCCTTCCTAAAGGGATGCTACGGGCGGGAGGAGGAGGAGGATAGCGCTATACGCGCTTCCATAAAGGTGACATCAGATTGGCTGATGGCGGGGTGGGTGGGAGGGGGAGATGGGGGGAGGGGTAGGGCGCTAGAGGAGGGGAGATAGTGCTTTGTGGCGGTGGTCGCTAAGGGTGGTTTTTAACCGTGGCTACTGTGGGGGGGGGGAGGGGATGCTAGGGGGTGAAAGTGTTACAAATGATGCAGGGGGGGAGGGGAGGGGAGGGGGAGGCAGTGCAAGTGTTGCGGGGGAAGACAGTGCGACGGCGAGTGCGAGGGGGGAAGATAGTGGTATCTGCAGGGGTTGAAATAATGCATGTTTATCTTGGGGAAAGATAGTGCTGCGTGGGGAAGATAGTGTTATACGGTCTGCTTGCGGGTGGAAATGATGCAAATGTATTGTCTTGGGGGAAGGAAGTGGTGTGTGTGTGTGTGTGTGTGTGTGTTGGGGGTAGGATAGTGCTACATGATCAGAGGGGGGTGGAGAGTGTGCAGTGAAAAATGATCATCAGAGCCTTTAGAATAAACTGCACCGTAAAATCGAGGGATATGAATAAGGCCTTTGACACGGTGCTTACGAGCGGCCTCCAGTATATATATATATATATATATATATATATATATATATATATATATATATATATATATATATATATATATATATATATAAACTGCTGCAGCTGGACAGCGGGAAATCACCGCGAGATCTTCCCCTCACCCAAGCACTGGTACAGTACCGACGTAACATATAGACCCTGACGTCACCACAATACCCAGTACTGACTGACTGGGGTGCCATAAGGCAACGTACACAACCCACACAGCAGACAGTCCCTCCACACACACACACACACACACACACACACACACACACACACACACCCTCTCCACGAGCGAACATAAGCATGGACGTTTATTACGCAGACGACGCCATAGGAATCTCTAACAGCAGTCTGTTGTGAACGAAGAGGAATAAATTAGTCGCCTGGGGTTTGTATCGACTCTTTAACACCGTCATTATTCGTACTACCGGGGCTCCCTCGATGGCCCACCGGTTCCTTATATTGGTGTGGATGATCGACCTATACAGTTTTGCCTCAGATTCGAAGCCCTGGCCCGAGTGGTGCGGGTGGAAGATAATGCTGCGTGTGTTACGGCCATCCGGGCGTGGGAGAGGGGGGGGGGGTTGCCTGCCTTGTTGTCCGGAGGTGGGTGTTGGGGGAAGACAGTGCTACACTTGGTTACGGGGGCTCAGACGGGACGGGGTGAGGCGGGCGGTAGGGGAGGGCGTGTTTGGTGGCCCCCAGGGTTGGGGTGGGGCTTGGGGAAGACAGTGCTTTAAGTATCGTAGAAACAGGGCCAGAACTTCCCTGGAAGAGGAGGGTGGTAAGGGTGTTGCAGTGGAGGGGGAGAAATTTTGTTGCACAGTGTTGCAGGAGGTTCAGTTTGACTCTTGAGGCACGAGCATCGGATGTATTGTGCACTCCTACCCACCTCCTTGTGGGCGGTGGCGCCAAAGAGGAGAGCGAGTGTTCCCATAAGACAACGGTTAACAAATGTAACTACTGGATTTATTGGATTATATAACAAAATATGCAGCGATTAAACTAATGACATATTATACAAAATGAAGATCTTTGTGATAGTCAGCGGGGAATTGTATGTGAATTCAGGGATTTTACAAATGTCAAGTTGAAGACAATGTTGCTGGGTGTGAGGGTAATTCTTCTGGTAGAGTTTACATCTTGTGTGCTGCGTTCGGTGTTGGTGCTGTGGGAGAAGACAGACGCCGCACGAGGGTGGCGGATGATAGAGATACAGGTACTGAAAAGAAAGAGATAAGGTTACAGCTATCATATGGAACATGGATCTACAAATGTAGCTTGGGAAGGAAGGAGTTGCCAGTATTGCAGAGTTCACATCACGCTACTGAATGGCTCCACTGTGTTTAGAATGATGGGAAGGTATTGCCGCAAGTGTTGCCAGGACACAGAACTTGCCACCGCTGGTTTTTGGGCGATGACTTCTTATTTGCGTTCTGGTGACCCGTTTGTACATCACAGGCAGTGTTCGGGGACCCCCGTCTCATGACCTCTTTCCTCATACGATCCAACGTTTTAAAACTGTTTCGTCACTTGGCTCATTCCATTCATCCACACTACACCTTTCCTATGAAAGAGCTTACTCGCATTTTTTTTCTGAAATTCTCTCTCTCTCTCTCTCTCTCTCTCTCTCTCTCTCTCTCTCTCTCTCTCTCTCTCTCTCTCTCTCTCTCTCTCTCTCTCATTCATGGTATGGCCTCTGTTTTAGCGCTGTGCCTCTCTCGAAGACTGTTGTTCGCCGCCTACGTCAACAGAATGGTTTACAAACTGGACGGTCGCGCTCGAGTCAATACATGTCTCGTCCTCCCTTGTGGATCCATGTATGACCTCTAACCTTTCACTGTTCGTCAAATGTCCTGATTCTTCTTGACCTCCTCGTTTTTAGTTCTTTGTGCTGCTTCAGGTACGGTGGCCCAGACTTTACCGGCGCATAGTCCAGTGTTGGCCTGTCGCATATAACGTGAGAGCGGCTGAATATTTCCTGGTCCATTAAACCTGAATGCGATACCAATCCTTGGCGAGCAGACAGTTTCTCCTTCATGATTTTCACAATGCGGTTATCTGGCGTCAGGCGAGGCACGTACAGCGTCAACAGCCAAGTCCCTCACACACACACACACACACACACACACACACACACACACACACGCACATTTCAGAAGTTTATCTCGTGTTAGATGATACACTATCGCTTCCTGCTGTCACTGTCACGGTACAACTTAACTATTCATCAGTCCAGACATATATAGATCAAGCATCTGGGTGGGTGAAGAGCGAAAGCACTTGGGTGCTTCAGTGTATGTGTGTGCGTATGTGTGTGTGTGTGTGTGTGTGTGTGTGTGTGTGTGTGTGTGTGAATGAGTAGTGAATGTGCCCTTGTTACTGGCTCTGGTAACAATGATCCCTACTCTGCTCGTCAAGATGCTCATTAAGATATGTCGCATCAGTATCGACACCTGGCGGGTGCACACGAGCGGGGAGGCGAGTGTGGTCACACAGGACGTACGGTGCAGGCAGGCGAGTACAGCGGTCGTCGCTAAGGTGACTTCTCCTGAGACACAGCCATTCCTCATCACGTAACTGGCCACGACACCGGTCCTCCTCGTGGTGTTCTCGAAGCCTCAGTGAGCACGACGGTGCAACCCTCGAGCACGACGGTGCGACCCATGAGCACGACGGTGCAACCTTTGAGTACGACGGTGCGACCCTTGGGTACGACGGTGCGACCTTTGGGCACGACGGTGCGACCCTTGAACACGACGGTGCAACCTTTGAGTACGACGGTGCGAGCCTTGGGTACGACCGTGCGACCCTTGGGCACGACGGTGCGACCTTTGAGTACGACGGTGCGACCCTTGGGTACGACGGTGCGACCTTTGGGCACGACGGTGCGACCCTTGAACACGACGGTGCAACCTTTGAGTACGACGATGCGACCCTTGAGTACGACCGTGCGACCCTTGGGCACGACGGTGCGACCCTTAAGCACGGCGGTACGTTCCTTTGAGCACAAGGGTGATGCGACCCCTGAGTACGGTGACCAGACCGTCATGCTCAGGGGTCGCACTGTCGCGCACAAGGGGCAGAGGTGTGTTGTTACATCATCATCACCACCATCATTTCCTCTGATGGTCGTCCCATTTTCAGACCAGCTCTCCACGTAGATTGTGCTCGGGATGTTGTGTATGGTCGACCTGTGTGTGTGTGACTGGGCACAGATGGAGTTCTGGCGGGTCGACCCCGTCAGCGTCATGCTGTAAACCCTAACCATCCAGCGCCACAGTCATTCCACTGTTGGTCGGCGTCGGGAGTGTCTGTGTGCTGGATCACGCTTCGCCTGACGTCGTGACAGACAAAATGTCAGAGCTCTCTCAGTAGAATGACTTTGACACTGACTGCCAGGCATGGCTGTGGTCGTCATCCCCAGCATACACTGCTCCAGGCGTGTCACCTCCGCCCTTGACAGTGAGAACATAGGGCGTGGATTTTGCTGGTGTCGTATAAAAAAAAAAACGGGCCACCGTCAGGCACGTACTGGACTCTCTCTCTCTCTCTCTCTCTCTCTCTCTCTCTCTCTCTCTCTCTCTCTCTCTCTCTCTCTCTCTCTCTCTCTCTCTCTGCTGCCCCTCCGATCACCTCACATGCAGCGACCGGGAATGTGGACTGGGGGGGGGGGGTTACCAGGAGAATGGATGGTGACTGTACACTCTCCTCAACAGGTGACAGGTTCCATTTGGCCTCTTGCTCTGTGTGAGTGCCGCTCTCCTGCTGTACCCGATGGTCTGACCTGTGTTGGGTTCAGGTGCTTGGCTCCCACGTCCCCCCCTACAGCCAGCCTGTTCCCAAACACAGCTGTTACTGCAACCATCCCTCGTATTCTCCATCCCTGGAGTTATGACTCAAAATCGGTGTCACAGACGCAGGCTTTCATCATATCATATATCTTTATCCTTCGTGGAGGAACAAGAAGGAATAGTCTCGCTCATTATTGATCATATCGCTCAAGGCTCCTGACTTCAGCAGAGAAAGCGGTCGAGTGACTCGCCTTTATTATCATTATTATCATTATCATTATTATTATTATTATCATTATCATTATCATTACTATTATTATCATTATTATTATTATCATTATCATTATTATTATTATTGTTATTAGTATTATTATCATAATTATCACTATCATCATTATTATTATTATTATTATTATTATTATTATTATCATTATTATTATTATAATTATTGTAACCACTCTACATCCACTGTGTCCTTTTATGTATTTGTTTTGACAGACGTTGTAAAACTGATTGTTCCCCTCGTCCTGCAGTTAATCTCGGCCCTAAGCTCTCACTTGACGTTGATCTTCCACGTCTCTGTGTCGCTGCTTATTGTGTCTCCTTCCTCAAACGTTTCACTTCATTCACGACATTCAGTGACACTCGCATATTTCCCCTGATCCTTTACGATGTCAGTCGCGCCTATTTTGCCTCCGCCTCGAGTGATTGTGCGAGTCGAGAGACGAGAGTTAGTGATGTGAGTTACCCGTCGGTCGGCCCCTGAGCATGGGTTTGACTGCTCGCCTCCAACGCTGGTGGTGTTAGAGTGGGCCACTGTAGGTAGAGGGAAACTTGTAAAGAATCCATTTTTGTCCGGTCATAATTAACCATCTTGCTTTATCGGCCAGGAAGCGTCATACTGATAGTTTCCTCGTAATCTCCTTAACCTACATTTATTAATGTCAGCCAACTGAGCTTTTATATTCCTCCTGATGTATGATGATCAGTAAGATTTTGTGCTTTGTTGGTAGTCAGTATTTACAGGAATTCCTGTAGTTTTGCCTTTTTTTTTTCCATGAGCTGCAAGGCTGCTGTACTAATAGCCACCCCCAAGGTTGGTGTCTGGTTACACTTGTGTTTCCTATAGGAAGGGAATAACTCTTGAAGGATATGGTAGCTGTCGCGCAACGTTCCTCATTTCTCATCGTCTCCATCTGGGTCAGCACCTCGGGTCTTGGTGATGGATGACGCCCCACAGGCTGGAGGAGGGTACACACACATATGCCACGGTCTCTCCGGTGTATGTGAGGAGTGTCTCACAAGGCTCACACGGGTTACCAAGCCACCGATGTCTGTCACCATGATGCGAGAAGTCCTGGAATCTGGTGTTCAGGTTCGAGTCCTATTTGTGACAGGATGCTTGCAAGATATAGGAAAAAAGAACACATCATAAGACCGTGACGCATTCACTAACCGGTCAGGGTCGAACGCGCAGGTAGGTTCGAATCCTGGTTGCGGTAGTCGGTCCACAGTCAACCCAGCTGTTCATCTGCTCCTCGGGGTTGGTTGATTATAATGGGTACCTGGCTCAGGCTGGGATATATAGCCTTAATGGAATGGCCTTGATTGGGGCCTCAGCTGCCCGTGCCGTCTCAGCTAACATCAAAAGAAGAAAAAAAGTGGAGACACTTGAGTTAGTGACGAATCAACTTTTTATGAAAAGTAAATTATATATGATCACACTCATACGTGTGGAAGTCCATGTTTCAGTGTAACACACTCCCCACGGATTGGGGATATACGTGAAAGAGTTGTTGAAAAAGTTTTATGTAGCCCTTGATGTACGCCATTAGGTTCTGAGTGGAGTATTGGTACTAAGGAGATGGAGGTATCGTGTGAAGCAAAGGTAAAGAGGGAGTTGCGTTTGGTGTGCGTGGTCACATACAGTCATGTTCACTCATCTCCTCTCTAGTCCCTGTGTACAGCTCTGTGTTATAATGATATAATTACGTAATTTGTGCCAATCATCGATAATCCTGCTTCCAAACCAATGCGCACTGATCTCATATATATATATATATATATATATATATATATATATATATATATATATATATATATATTTTTTCTTTTTTTTTTTTTGCTTTGTCGCTGTCTCCCGCGTTTGCGAGGTAGCGCAAGGAAACAGACGAAAGAAATGGCCCAACCCACCCCCATACACATGTATATACATACGTCCACACACGCAAATATACATACCTACACAGCTTTCCATGGTTTACCCCAGACGCCTCACATGCCTTGATTCAATCCACTGACAGCACGTCAACCCCGGTATACCACATCGCTCCAATTCACTCTATTCCTTGCCCTCCTTTCACCCTCCTGCATGTTCAGGCCTCGATCACACAAAATCTTTTTCACTCCATCTTTCCACCTCCAATTTGGTCTCCCTCTTCTCCTCGTTCCCTCCACCTCCGACACATATATTCTCTTGGTCAATCTTTCCTCACTCATTCTCTCCATGTGCCCGAACCATTTCAAAACACCCTCTTCTGCTCTCTCAACCACGCTCTTTTTATTTCCACACATCTCTCTTACCCTTACGTTACTTACTCGATCAAACCACCTCACACCACATATTGTCCTCAAACATCTCATTTCCAGCACATCCATCCTCCTGCGCACAACTCTATCCATAGCCCACATCTCGCAACCATACAACATTGTTGGAACCACTATTCCTTCAAACATAGCCATTTTTGCTTTCCGAGATAATGTTCTCGACTTCCACACATTCTTCAAGGCTCACAGAATTTTCGCCCCCTCCCCCACCCTATGATCCACTTCCGCTTCCATGGTTCCATCCGCTGCCAGATCCACTCCCAGATATCTAAAACACTTCACTTCCTCCAGTTTTTCTCCATTCAAACTCACCTCCCAATTGACTTGACCCTCAACCCTACTGTACCTAATAACCTTGCTCTTATTCACATTTACTCTTAACTTTCTTCTTTCACACACTTTACCAAACTCAGTCACCAGCTTCTGCAGTTTCTCACATGAATCAGCCACCAGCGCTGTATCATCAGCGAACAACAACTGACTCACTTCCCAAGCTCTCTCATCCCCAACAGACTTCATACTTGCCCCTCTTTCCAAAACTCTTGCATTCACCTCCCTAACAACCCCATCCATAAACAAATTAAACAACCATGGAGACATCACACACCCCTGCCGCAAACCTACATTCACTGAGAACCAATCACTTTCCTCTCTTCCTACACGTACACATGCCTTACATCCTCGATAAAAACTTTTCACTGCTTCTAACAACTTTCCTCCCACACCATATATTCTTAATACCTTCCACAGAGCATCTCTATCAACTCTATCATATGCCTTCTCCAGATCCATAAATGCTACATACAAATCCATTTGCTTTTCTAAGTATTTCTCACATACATTCTTCAAAGCAAACACCTGATCCACACATCCTCTACCATATATATATATATATATATTCTGGTTTAAAACACGCTATTTAGAGTTCTCATCTTGATTTAGTTTCTCATTTGTATCTACTTTATATATTCTCTTCACTTTATTTATCCTCATCGTACATGTGATCACCTCGGAAATCTCCTCATATATCCTATCGTAAGGGAGGGTAGTAAATTCATGATCTCTACACATTCTGTCAGCGTGAGGTACAGTATTACTATTCGGTGATCATTTTCTCATCCTTCTCTGTTTACTTGCAAAAGAGTCTTATGCCTTTTCCGCGACTGGGCCACCCAAACAGAACAGCTTAACCCTGGTGTCAGGAATATAGTTACTTCGGGATAATTGGGCACACCTTTTGCTGACACTTGCCGATGTGAGCTCACGTAATATATAGTTACTTGGGGATAATTGGGCACACCTTTTGCTTGACACTTGTCGATGTGTGCTCACGAAATATATAGTTACTTGGGGATAATTGGGCACACCTTTTGCTTGACACTTGCCGATGTGAGCTCACGTAATATATAGTTACTTCGGGATAATTGGGCACACCTTTTGCTTGACACTTGCCGATGTGTGCTCACGTAATATATAGTTACTTGGGGATAATTGGGCACACCTTTTGCTGACACTTGCCGCTGTGTGCTCACGTAATATATAGTTACTTCGGGATAATTGGGAACACCTTTTGCTGACACTTGCCGATGTGTGCTCACGTAATATATAGTTACTTCGGGATAATTGGGCACACCTTTTGCTGACACTTGCCGATGTGTGCTCACGTAATATATAGTTACTTCGGGATAATTGGGCACACCTTTTGCTTGACACTTGTCGATGTGAGCTCATGTAATATATAGTTACTTCGGGATAATTGGGCACACCTTTTGCTTGACACTTGTCGATGTGAGCTCATGTAATATATAGTTACTTCGGGATAATTGGGCACACCTTTTGCTTGACACTTGTCGATGTGTGCTCACGTAATATATTCGCTGGGTTTATTCCGCATCCAGATGCCATTGTTGCTTGGAGGTAAATCTGTGATAGCCACCATCTGCAGATCCGCCTTGATTCCTTTGATTCAACGTTACAAAACCTGTTGCTTTACGTTCTCGTAAATCTTCGGAGAGGGTAAGTGTTGTGCAGGTATTCCTAGTACACTGTACCTGGTCACTTTGGTGTACAGTCAGGTCCAACAGGGTCGTCAAAAGATTGGGTGTAAAGGCTGTCAGTGGATTCCCATCTCCTGCTGCCGTAGGAGGCACAGGGACGCACGATTTCCTGATTGACCTCACAGTGTTCGATATGATTTGATATAGGATTACATGAAGTTTCGCCCCCCTCCCTTTCTGTGCTAGGTTACGTTAGGTCAGATTAGATCAGGTTAAGTTTGTAGCCCAACGTAACTTAACCTATCCTAACCCCCAGCACCCAACCTAACTTATCCCTGACGTAACCTAACATAGGAATGCTTGGGGAAGGAAAGTGCAAGTCTTCGAGGAGTCACAAATCTAAGTGCGACAAGGAACATAAGGTTCCTTCCTGTGTCGCGGACTATGCCTATATATACCAAAGTCGACCCACTCCGACTCCAGAAAACGGACCCGGCCGCGCAGGCCGGCTTGTGACGTCACGTGGCCCTGAACCCTCAGTTGAATCGAGACCTTGGCAGCGTGAGCACGTCCCTCCATCAATCTCCCACTGCCCATAAAACACGACCGTGCTTCCTGACACACAGGAAAAAAACATCTACAGAATGCCTAGCAACTGCTCCATTTCATCGTGCCTCTCCAATTATAGCCAAGGTAACGAGAGTGTCATTTTCCACCGCTTTCCCAAAGACAACACAGTGAGGAGAGAGTGGATTACTGCTTGCGGACAACAAGATATCATTAATCCTAACAATGCAAGAATATGTAGCCTGCATTTCAAACCAAGTGACTACGAGAGAAACATGAAATATGAACTGCTACGCCAGCCAGTGCCCAAGAATCAGAGGAGACTGAAAGCAGGTGCCGTGCCAACCATCCATCTTCCCGCACCAGAAGGTAAGCTCGAGTACTGCACAAGTTTTGCTGACCTTAAGGAGAGTTTGATGTGTGCCATATTGAAATACAGTAAGGAGGAAGAGAAATAGCTTGCATGTGTAAGGTAATGCCATGTAGGATGAGAGAGAGAGAGAGAGAGAGAGAGAGAGAGAGAGAGAGAGAGAGAGTTGAAGTCACCATGCGCGTTTCACACGTTCATTTATAATTCCATTTTCTGACAGGTACCCCGGAGCCAGGAGCCGAGGCAAACAGTCAAGAGAATGTTGTCATCAGTATTCATGGACCAGGAAGTCAAGCTTCAGGTGTGTGTGTGTATATATATATATATATATATATATATATATATATATATATATATATATATATATATATATAATATATATATTTATATTTATTTATATTTATTATACTTTGTCGCTGTCTCCCGCGTTTGCGAGGTAGCGCAAGGAAACAGACGAAAGAAATGGCCCAACCCACCCCCCCATACACATGTATATACATACGTCCACACACGCAAATATACATACCTACACAGCCTTCCACGGTTTACCCCAGACGCTTCACATGCCTGCTTCAATCCACTGACAGCACGTCAACCCCGGTATACCACATCGCTCCAACTCACTCTATTCTTGCCCTCCTTTCACCCTCCTGCATGTTCAGGCCCCGATCACACAAAATCTTTTTCACTCCATCTTTCCACCTCCAATTTGGTCTCCCTCTTCTCCTTGTTCCCTCCACCTCCGACACATATATCCTCTTGGTCAATCTTTCCTCACTCATCCTCTCCATGTGCCCAAACCACTTCAAAACACCCTCTTCTGCTCTCTCAACCACGCTCTTTTTATTTCCACACATCTCTCTTACCCTTACGTTACTCACTCGATCAAATCACCTCACACCACACATTGTCCTCAAACATCTCATTTCCAGCACATCCATCCTCCTGCGCACAACTCTATCCATAGCCCACGCCTCGCAACCATACAACATTGTTGGAACCACTATTCCTTCAAACATACCCATTTTTGCTTTCCGAGATAATGTTCTCGACTTCCACACATTCTTCAAGGCCCCCAGGATTTTCGCCCCCTCCCCCACCCTATGATCCACTTCCGCTTCCATGGTTCCATCCGCTGACAGATCCACTCCCAGATATCTAAAACACTTCACTTCCTCCATATATATATATATATATATATATATATATATACGATTGCTGTACAGTGTTTTGAAACATTACAAAGTATATTGCACCACAAAATGGAGAGAGAGAGAGAGAGAGAGAGAGAGAGAGAGAGAGAGAGAGAGAGAGAGAGAGAGAGAGAGAGACTGACTCCAATAGCCAGTGTTTTACTGTTCCATTAATGAGTTTCATCCTAATAACAGTGATTTATAGACTAACATCGTGTCATTATCTTACAGAGGCCCCAATGCAAAATGCTGAGTTAGGAAGTGGACTTTGCAAAATGCTGAATCAGTCAGTTCAGTGCAGCGTGCCAGTACAACACGATGCGCCGGTCGTTGGAACAGCCGCAGATTTCGAGGCGCTCCAGTTTCAGCTGCGGCAAGTGACAGCTGAAAGGGATGCCCTTCGTACAGAAAATGTTGAGAGGAAAATGGAGTGCATCACTTACGTTCAGGAGATTGCAAAGCTTCGTGATGACTTGCGTTGTGTTACCACAGATGCTGCAAATACCAGCAGGAATAATCCAAGATCTCTTCTGTCAGACTCACAAGTACTACATGCCTCAGATGGAAAACCTGTGAAACGGTGGAATGAAGAAGATATTAGTCGAGCACTGACACTGAGGAGCTTAAGTCCTAAAGCATACAGATTTCTCAGAGAAAAGTGGCGACTTCCTCTTCCGTCAGCTTCAACGCTGAACCGCTGGGTAGCCAAGCTTGAGGTGGAGCCGGGCATTTTATGGTCTGTTATCAATCTGTTGAAATGTAAATCAGAGTCCATGACAGAGCAAGATCGCGTCTGCGCATTATCATTTGACGAATGTAGCATTTCCAAGCGGACGTCTCGTGACAAAGTTCGTGGGCCTCACAAAAGTGTGCAGTTGGTTATGTTGCGTGGTGTAATTGCACCATGGAAACAAATAATATTCTACCAGTTTGATTGTCCTATGACAAAAGACATTCTTTTTGATTTGATTGTTAGAGTCGAGGCAGCTGGTTTCCCCGTTGTGGCAACTGTTAATGATCTTGGGCCAACCAATGTAAGGCTGTGGAACAGGCTTCATGTGTCACCTGGAAAGTCGTCTTTCACAAACCCAGCCGATCAGGAAAGACAAATCTATGCATTTGCAGACGCGCCTCACCTTTTAAGATTGATAAGGAATAATTTCCTCGATTATGGTTTTAAGATGGCGGATGGAAAGTTAGTTAACAGTGAGTGTGTCAGAGAAATGATAGCAAGATCGAAAGGTGATTTAAAAGTGCCACATCGTCTGTCACACAAGCACATCCGAGTTCGAGGGGCAAATAGAAGGAATGTAAAATTGGCTGCTCATCTGATCTCAGAAAGAACTGGCAAATCTCTGAAATATTTTGGAGAACGAGGCCTGCTTCATTCTAAGGACTGGGACAGGACAAGTGATTTCATCCTATTAACTGATGCTTGGTTCGATCTTTTCTGTGCAAGGGTGATGTACGACGGAAACGAAACGAGAAATGCATACGGAACTGATGTGGAAAACCAGAACCTAATAGTAAGTAAAATGATGGAAGTCATAGAGTCAATGAATGTTTGTGGTCATCAGGAAAAGTTTCGGTTCCAAAAGGGACTACTCGTGTCATCCCAATCCTTACTCAAATTGTTCGAGATGCTCAGAGACAAATATGGAATTTCATCTCTGATGACGTGCAGACTCAACCAGGATGGTTTGGAACAGTTTTTTGGCAGCATTAGGAAGATGGGAGGGTTACGTGATCACCCAGACCCAGTGTCTTTACAGCACAGGCTCAGAGCACATCTGTTAGGTGCCGAGAACTCCATCATTAGGGACAACAGTAAGTCAGAAGAGGCTTGCTGTGGAAACTCCCTGCCACAGGCCTCGTTTACAGACAAGGAAGCAAATGCCATGACAGATGAAGGAAAACTCGAAGAAGAACTTAATGTATCTGCGATGCTGTTTTCATCATTATCTATTGGAGATCAAGTAAAGAGCAGTGAAGATGAATTTAGCAACTTGGCCCACCTAAACAACGTGGAAGATATGGTTGAAGAAGAAGCTAAAGTATATTTGGGTGGGTACATAGCACATAGATTTCCAGAACATAATCTCGGATGCAAAGTTCGAAAAGCAGAGCAACAATCAACTCTGTTGGAAACATTTAGCTGGAAGGAATCAGGCCTTGTTCAACCCAGCGCCGAGTTCCTGAAGAAGTTAGGGGTCCTGGGGCGTCTCTTCAAGGGTTATCATGGGGGAGACACCTTGAAGCCTGGCAAGGGAGCTATCAACGAGTTCTCCCAGGACATATGTAGGTACGTGGATCTGCCGGGCGAAGTGGTCGCTTTATATCTACAGTGTCGTACTTTCTTCAGAATGAGGACTTTGAACAGAAATATGACTGCATTCCACAAAACATACAGAAAAATGCATCGAGCAACTCGCTGAATATTGTATAACTCCATGAATTTATTTATTGTTATGAATGATGGTGTTTTTGATAATAAATGGAATGCAATGTGCACTTTATTATTTGTTTTATAACCTAACAAACAAACAAGTCTGAGAAAGTAAGGAAACTGTGAGGTAAGGTATTAGTACTGTGAGGAAAGGTGTAATAAGTGTGAGCATAGTGTAGTTGAATAGACGATTTCGTTAGCCCTATACCAGTACGTTTTCTTCGTTCAGGGCCAATGACGTAGCGTACAGGCTTCACCTACATGCGCATGGGATGGGACAGACCACCTCCGGTCCCAGCCTGCCTGTACCTTCGTTAAGTCTTTCGTGACTGTGAACATTTCCTGAGTCGGTAGTGATGGTTTCCCGCTCCCTCCTCTCCCTCTAATACAACCCACTTCCCTCCTCCTCCTCCTCCTCCTCCTCTTCTTCCTCCTCCTCCTCCTCCTCCTCCTCCTCCTCCTCCTCCTCCTCCTCTACTATCCCCCCGCCCCTTCCTCGTCTCCTCTGGCCATGAAGTCACTCGGAGTTAAAGCAGAACTTGTTCGTCAAAAATGTAAAAGTTGGATATAAAAGTGAGCTTGGCGAGGAACATTAATTCCTGGTATTTTCTTGTTTTTAAACTTTTTTGTTGAGCAGAATTTTAATGGCTGGATGTTTTTACGTGTAGTGGGTGGTTCATTTTTTGGTTTTCTGATTTTTCGGGGACACTTCTTTCATATATATTTTTTTTTTGTCTCTCTCTCTCACTCTCTCTCTCTCTCTCTCTCTCTCTCTCTCTCTCTCTCTCTCTCTCTCTCTCTCACACACACACACACATCGCTCCGCGGTGTAGTGGTTAGCGTTGCTGACCATGAGTCACCACGGGCCCGCATGGGTTACTCCAGTCCTT
>NC_092237.1:50159543-50219543 GCF_036320965.1 Panulirus ornatus
CCTGCGTTGTATGATAGTAATGATGATAATGATAACATGATGATATCTGTATGGTATAGAGAAAATGGGATCGACATGGTATACAGGGGGCGACGTGCTGTTTATTGGACTGAACCAGGGCATACGAAGTGATCATGGGGAAACCATAGAGAGGCTTTTGGAGCTTGCCTGTGGACAGCGGGGATTAGGTTTTGATGCCTTGTACACGACAGCCGGAGAATGGATGGGAGCAAATGAGGCGGGTCTTCGTCTTTTCTTGGCGCTGCCTCCTTAACATGGGAAACGACAAAGAAGCATTAAAGCAGAGAGAAAAAAAAAGTGATAAATAGCATATTGCTACAGCACAACTTGTGGTGGTTCTTTGTCCATATTCGAATTGGTCACAGATTGTGCCCGGGGTTTACCCCTTTTTGGGTATGGGCTGTTTTACTCCCCTGTTGTACAACGTAATATGGTGTCGACACACTGTGGCAATGGCTGTTGTGTACCTCCCTTACATACACATGATGACACGTATCTGGGTGATGGGGTGCTTGACTTTATTCCTACCTTTATGGCCATCTGAAAAGCCTTAGGCATGTAGTCTTAAAAATCTGATTATGTACCGAGTAAGGCAAAATTGATAAAAGATAATGTGTATGAAAGTTTCCAAAACTTTTTTTCAGTGTAGCACGAAATTGTTGACTATGAAGTGAGGACTTGACGTTGGTCAGTGTGGTGGTGGTGTATAGTCTATTTTTTTTACTTCCAGGAACAGTTGTTTGGCATTCACTGTTAGGTTTGTGTGTCTTGTTTTGTGTGCTTATTGTCAGGCTCTGTGTGTCCTGTTTTCTGTGTAAACAAATGCATTTAGAAGCCACTGTAAAGTAACTCCAGTTTTTTGAAGAGCAGAGAATGTGTGTGTGTGTGTTTTATGTTAGCTGAGACGGCACGGTATGTGAGGCCGTAATCAAGGCCATCCCATTATATATATATATATATATATATATATATATATATATATATATATATATATATATATATATATATATATATATATACATATATATATATATATGCACATAGAATTAAGTATGACAGCATGACAGTATGACAGAAGATTAATCTTCTTTCTCATGTTCTCTTAATTTTCTCACTTATTCTACCATGAGGCGGGTGCTCAAACACCAGTTGTCTGAAGTTCTCCATATATTCATTCAAGCTTTCGCCTTCACAGAGGCATCATCAGGAATCTACAAAAAGAGAAAAACTTGAGGTAATGGATGAACAGCTGGGTTGACTGTGGACCGACTGCTGCAACCAGGATTCGAACCAATGCGCGGAAATGTGTGTGTACCACCGGCTGTCTGCCGTAGCAGTAGTAGTAATCATTACATCCATGATGTTATCATCCTCGGGTCATATCTCAACGTCCAGCTGGGGGCATTATTTTGTCACGTACTCTCCGTTTGTCCATCAGGCTCATATGATGGTCGACAGTACCAGGCATGAGGGGTAATACACACGAGCTACATGGTGTACAAATGTTCCTCATACTAAGCTTACGTACACAGGAGTACTTTTCGGACGCAGAGCCCCTCCCTGCCTTGTGCACGCTGTCGTCCTCGTCGTGGTTGGCTGAAGAAAGCCAGTCGCTTCCGTTTAATTAACCCCCTTGAGTTCAGTTTTCAAAGTCATCGTACTTAATTATGGTCGTATTACCCAGGGGATTAAGTCCTCGTAATCAGGGTGTCTGGAGAGGGGGAGGGGGGGGTTAGGTCTTTTAGACACAAGGGGTTAAGTCTTGGTGCCGAAGGGTTGAAAAGTCTTTAAGGCAGTGCCGTGTGAGAGGTCAGTGGTTGTCTGTATACTTTCCACTTTGGTTGCCTGCCGTGAATGTTTCCTTTTTTTTTGCGGTCTGTATTTGTTAATCACAAAGGTTATTAACTTATCAAGATGTGTACATGCAGTATCTTATGATCCACATGTGCACTGCCATGTGAAACACATGATGTAGATCATGTTGCCTATCAGCAGCCTTTTGCCTCTTGAGACCGCTCTTGGTAGCAATAAGCTACTGGAGGCTGACAGAACCACTCCATACGTAGTATAGTCACGCAGCTGATCTGGAAGCCATGACAGGGCAGGAGATACAGACAACAGGAGGAGGAGAGACAAGAACACTAGAGCCATCGTCTCTCAGTGCCTCTGCCTCTGGTACCTTCACAACCTCTTAATGGTTCTTGAGGGAACAGAGGACCGGCTGTTAAAAGACAGGAGTGTCTCTGGCCAAGGTTGACACTGGATGAATCTTTAAGAAGAACGAGTTCTTCAAAGGAGCCAGATGGAATGTTTATGTACAGTGTGGCTTGCCTGAGACGGGCGTCCACACACGAGCAGATCTGTACTACCCACACCCAAGCAAGATTTAATGCCTCATTCAGAGCCGTGTTGGCTAAGAAGGTTGGCAGTTTGTGATGTGGTGGCGTGTTGTTCTTCATTATCTGCAGGGTGATGCGTCCTGGCAAGCACCAGCAGAGCCCAGGCGGACCGGCATCCAGAGACAGTAAGAGAAGTGATATCTTAAAAACGAAGAACAGGTTGTCGACTGTAGAAAAACCTGCAGCACTCGCCAGAGCTGCCCTTGCACCCTGGAAGGCCAGGTGGCAGCTTTGCTTTAATTGAGCGGCGCTTTTTCTTTTCTACCCCCCCACAGCCTCCCGAGCACAGTCTCTAAGGCTCCGACAGAAGCACAGCCCCGGAACCACACACACTACTCGAAGAGCATTTCTTTAACGTGCGGACGGTGGGTGCACTGGTGAGGAGGGGGGTTGGACCGCGGGCGTTGCATTTTCCAGCAAGGTCTTTGACTTGACTCAACCTCAGTGGGGAGTGGGACTACCTGGTGTTCCCAAAGTTGCACATACTCCAGCTGGCCTCACATTTTCTCCCGACGTCTTCAGTAGCCGGAGGAGGGTGACCCACACGCTCTCCAAATATTTTTTCCCCTCATACATCTTTGTACTTGGCCTAATAAACCACAGAAAATACTGGGGCGTCGACTAGAAACTATGTTGCCAGTATATGAACTCGTGTTTATGTCCCGTTCTTATCCGCCTCCACCGCAACGCTTCATCTGAAATCAATCACTCAGACACGGTGAGCTGATTTGCACCTTGCGTGTCTTACATTGCTGCTTGACACGAGGCAAGAGCGAGCGGTAACACCCTGAATCACGCTACTTCCCTCACAGGATCGACGATATCTTTATTATCATCAGAGGTTTGCTGCTGCATGCAAGGTACCATTTAATGGTTTGCTGCAGTGTACCATAAGTAATGGTTTGCTGCAGTGTACCATAAGTAATGGTTTGCTGCAGTGTACCATAAGTAATGGTATCCTGCAGTGTACCAGTCTGAGTCATACACCACAAGCCACAGTTGTCACTCCCTGTAAGGTGGCAGTATTGTCGCTCGCCATGGTATATGCTTTTTACGTCCTTATATCTCATGTCAACACACCAGAGAAACCCAAACACGCCACATAATGTACCACACCATGTGAAGATGTAGTGCTTACAGATCATATATATATATATATATATATATATATATATATATATATATATATATATATATATATATATATATATATATTTATATATATATTTATATATATATTATCCCTGGGGATAGGGGAGAAAGAATACTTCCCACGTATTCCCTGCGTGTCGTAGAAGGCGACTAAAAGGGAAGGGAGCGGAGGGCTGGAAATCCTCCCCTCTTGTTTTTTTTTTTTTAAATTTTCCAAAAGAAGGAACAGAGAAGGGGGCCAGGTGAGGGTATTCCCTAAAAGGCCCAGTCCTCTGTTCTTAACGCTACCTCGCTATCGCGGGAAATGGCGAGTAGTATGAATATATATATATATATATATATATATATATATATATATATATATATATATATATATATATATATATATATGCACACACGGCTTAACCTCCTGTCCCAGATCTAGATGTATGATAACATATTTTATTTTTTTGCGTGGAGGAAGTTCAGGACTATTCACGTATAAGAGTTCAATGTCTTCAGTATGGAAGTTGCATCTTAAGGCGCAAGGGTACCGTCTTCTGCATCATTAGATTGATGTATGTGACGTTGGTGAGATGGTGATGGTCAAGGGGGACGGAAGAGAACGTGTAACTCGTACATGTCTCGGGAGCCTGGTTTCAGGTGAGCGCTTGTTTGATGGAGTGGAGTTTTAAGATGGAATTCGTTGGGGGGAAGGGAGACGGTTGTTTATTGTTTATCAAGTCATTACAGCGTGAATGTTTTGCTGAGTTTGTTATGGTCGGGAGGGCGGGGGCGATCTGCTAGTATTGGTCGCTGAAGTGTAAAGTAAAGTTGTGCTTGCAATTTCTGCTTGGGAATTGGTACTTGGTTATGAAGGGGTTTGGCAGGCAAGGGTGTATCGCTGTTGTGGTACGTGTTGAGCATGTTGGGGGTATTGTACTGGGAACATTTTTTTTTCAGTTTACTGGTGCTGAACGTTTGTGGTTGTTAAGCTAAACGTTTTTTGGTTTTGCGTGGATTGCAGTTGTCTTATGTTTGCTCTCGAATGGGAGGATGACCAGGTGGCGTGAGTTGTGGTTTAGGGTGGAGCGGGTGAACTGCTTAGTGGAGAGGATATTCACGGACTCTGTACCTCGTTCGACACTGGTGCCAGTAAGTGTTGTGAGGGCGTGTGATTTGATTGCAGTCTTTGTGCTGTCTCTGATGTTGGACGTGGCCTCTCGTGTGCGTGAAGTATGTGATACCGAGTTTGGCTGGTGTTTTGTGTAAGTGGGAGAGGTTGTTCGTTCAGGGATGTTGCAGGATGCAGTTTGTATTCATAACTGTCAGGGGTTAAAAGGGTGACCGTGGATCTCTGTGGGGGTTGCAGACACTTTGTCCAGAGTGAGGCAGTGTTGTAATTGCCCGTTGTGGCGGTGCATATTTGTTGTTGCTTGCTCAGTGTTATTGTACAGTGATGTGCTTGTGAGGTCATATGCATACGTTAAGGTATATATATATATACATGAATGTAGCGTATGTATATATTCCTTGGTATATTGGATAAAAAGAAAACTACCGGCGTATCTTCTGCGTGCCTTAGAAGGCGACTAATAAGAGGGGTGGTAATGGGTGATCTGCAAAACCCTTTCCTTCTGTATCATCGCTTTATAAAAGTCTGAACGGAAGGAGCCAAGTGAGGATTCATAGCGCTACCTCCTTAAGACGTGAAAGGCAGCAACGAATATAAATATATATATATATATATATATATGTATGTATTTATGCGCGTTAGTGAGAGGAGACACGGGTGGTGTGTAGGTGAGCGGACGACAACAGGTGTTGGTTACTGTATGTGGATACGTAATGAGCTCATTGTTCATACCTGGCCTCTTGCTGCGGAGGAGACGGCCCCTGTAGGATCATTATGGTTGTTTCCTCGTTTCGTCTGGCAGGGGGGCGGAGAGAGAGAGAGAGAGAGAGAGAGAGAGAGAGAGAGAGAGAGAGAGAGAGAGAGAGAGAGAGAGAGAGAGAGAGAGAGAGAGACCCACACATCTCCTAACCCACTCCTGCTCTAACGTTACATACACTACACACAGTTAGCACAGAGCGGTCTTTGCCAACAGCACAGCCGAGTCCAGACACAAGTTTGCCAATAAAGTTTCTCAATAGCTGCGGACCAGACAGTTACAAGACAAGTGGTTGATGCTTATCATACGTTAATGTATCATATTGTTTGCAGAAACCGTATAGAAACTTCTTTTTCTAAGACAAGTGGTTGATGCTTATCATACGTTAATGTATCATATTGTTTGCAGAAACCGTATAGAAACTTCTTTTTCTAAGACAAGTGGTTGATGCTTATCATACGTTAATGTATCATATTGTTTGCAGAAACCGTATAGAAACTTCTTTTTCTAAGACAAGTGGTTGATGCTTATCATACGTTAATGTATCATATTGTTTGCAGAAACCGTATAGAAACGTCTTTTTCTAAGACAAGTGGTTGATGCTTATCATACGTTAATGTATCATATTGCTTGCAGAAACCGTATAGAAACGTCTTTTTTTTTCTCATCACAACTAAAGTCTGTTCTACATATCAATAATAATTTTTTTTTTTTTTTTAGATTCAGTTTCCAGAATTTGTGTTGACTTTAACCGAACAAATTTCCCCCTAGACCGACATGATAAGTAAGCAAGTGACGATGTTTAGAGGACCTAGAGTTGCAGGCGGTGTGTCCTGGGTCAGAGCGCTGATAGCAGCGGGTGGAGGTGAGGAGAGCCTTGATATACAGAGCTGGTGGTATTTGTAAGCGTGACCCTTGACGAAGGATTGGTCTTGTGTAAAGGTCAGGTCCTTCACGTCAGCTCCTAGACGATTTCCAGAGGTCATACCCTGAAGGTGGGGTCCTGGCGACATTTATAGGTCAGGCCCTTACGTGGGGATTTCATTGAGAACTGTTAGCTGGAGATGTCTTGTGTGGTGCAAGTGATGGTGGCGAGGTGGTGCACGGGATGGTGACATCATTTGCTTATTTGATTTTTGCCGCAATTACGGCTAGTTACCTGTGCACACCTACCCGTCCTGTGGGGGCGGAGGCGCGAAAGGGGATACAGATTACACGTTTGGTCCAGGGACTTGGGGGTGGGAGGGGGCGGCTCAATCATATTGAAATACATTATAGGTTACAGAGTGAGGAAAGTGTGAACGTGGTTTGGGTAACGCAATGAATGATTTGGCAGATTACATAGTGTGTGGAGTTTACAACGGTTGAGCAACAGCGATCGGGTTACGTATCAAGATAAATAAGAAAATAAGAAAACAGTTTACAAAAAGCAGATTTATGGTCCTTTCTCAAGTATTTGAGTCGGAACTTTATTATGGACGAAATGTTTGCACAAATGTTGTAATGTTTGGCAAGAATCATCTCTTGACCTCACTGATTTTCCAACAGTCGAGGATGTAACGCTCCAGGTTGTGCGAGCATCCGTCAGTGCCATGCGTCAGCCAGTGACAGTGACACGGGTACGCAGAGCACAGTCTCTTGTGGCAGTGATCACAGTGTCGTGATCATGGTGACCCGCACGTGATACTCTCGCCTCAAACCTCACGTCACCCCCAGCCTGCCCCTGCCCTTACCATGGCCTCTTCCTCCTCCTCCTCCTCCACCTCCCGAGCCCTGCACCCCATCCCCTGGCAACTCCCTCCCTCTCCCCCATACCCAACAGCGTCTCATGGAGCGCCTGTGGAGTTATGAGGGAGGTGGGGAGAATGGAAGGGCGGACGAGCTAATATTTTTCCCCTTTGTGGATAGCGCTTGTCTCACCGGCGCCTGGGGAATGTCTACCCCCTTTCTCCCCAAACCAAACCCTGTTCCTCCCCATGCTTATCCCGATCCAATCTTGACCATCCCCATCCATGCCAACACTCCCCACCACTATCAACCCAGTGCCCCTTCCCCCTTCCACACCTCACTCAACACACACACACACACACACACACACACACACACACACACACACACACACACACACACAACACACACACGTGTGTGTGTGTGTGAACCTCCGTAGTCGACCAGTCAAACGGGTCCGAGTTCGAGTCCCGGACGGGGTAGCCGGCTCACAGCCAAGCCATCTGTACTGTACATTCCTCCTATCTGAGGACTCGTTGATCAATGGGTATTGGCGTAAGCTTTGGTGTGCGTGCGTTTGCGTCGGAGTCCGACTTGGTGCATGTGTATACAGGTTGAAGAGACGGGGCAACACGAGTGTAAAACTCTCACCCTTGATATAGTTATCCTACAATCTCACGGGCTTACGTGGTGTAGTGGTCCGCGTGGTTAACCGTGATTCACATGTTGGAATTCACAGGTTGGAATCCTGGGCGCGGCAGTTGGCCCACGGCCAATCCCAGCTGTTCATCCTTCCCCTCCCCCGTGGCTGGTCGGTAAATGGGTACCTGTCTTAGGCTGGAGTGTCTTTGTGTACACAGATAAGAGTAAAGACAAGGTACATATATATACGAAATTAAGTGACGGGATGACAAAAGTGTGCGTCTCCGACCCCGTAATATACAAATAGTAATCACACACTCACCTGCGACGCTCAGGAAGTTAACCACGTCCACCGGGCGGCACTGTTGGTCAGACAAGGCAACGATGTTTGTTTATCTGTGAGTGGAGGGAAGGTGAGGAGTAAGTACGAAATGTCTTTAGTATGAGAGTTGTTATATCTCAGGCCTGAGGTGAGTCTTGCGGTATGATGAGTGGATGTTTGAGACAAGGGTTGGTGTCCTGAGCGCACACGAGAAAATGTGACTGTACGTGTTTTTTTTTTGGGGGGGGGGGAGTCGTAGGTTCAGATGGGTGTACGTCTAGCGGGGAGAGGGTGAGGTTGGGGTTGGGTGTGTGGTGCGCACCCTAGAGGGTGAGGTGAGGGGGCGTTGTGTGGTGTTTAACCCCCCTCCCCCTCAATATGTTTTGTGTGTGTAGTGTATACGTTGGGGGAGGGGGATATGTGAGTATAGGTTGCTGAAGCGTTAGGCAGGGGCAAAGGTCTTTGTTTCTGCACAGGGGAGGGACGGTGGTTGGTTATGAAGTGGTTTACATGGGACAGGGTCTAGTGTTTCTGCAGAGGATCGGGTATCGAATATGGTGAGGTGGGACTTCACTGGGAGTATAATTTTGTTTGGTGGTGGTGTTGAGTGGCATATTTATATATTTTTTAATTTTCTTTTTGTCATTTTTAGATGTAGCATCCATCGGCGTATGTCTCGAAGACATAGAGAGAGACATACTATAAGTGTAATTTATCATTGCATATATATACTCTTGGTTATACTTGGTGATGTTGTGAGTGAGGTGTGTTGTACTGGTTCATCCAGTATACCTGCTGGATGGTTGCGTCACCTGTGGAATGATGCAGGAGCACCGCAGTGTCACATCTCGTGTGTGGGTATGTTGGTTATCATGTCCATCTGGTTACGTGGAGATACAGGAAAATACACACCTCAGATTATGTTTTTCTTTATCCATTTTTTCCCACCTTGGCTTATGTGTAGCATACTAGAAATACTCGGGAGTTGAAGTTGGATTGGTTATGCGTCAAAATGAATCTGTTGGATGATGACTAAAATCTTGACTTAATGTTAAACCCCGTCCTCTTACCCTCACACCTCTATTGAGAGAGAGAGAGAGAGAGAGAGAGAGAGAGAGAGAGAGAGAGAGAGAGAGAGAGAGAGAGAGAGAGAGAGAGAGAGAGAGAGAATGTAATTGGCTCTGGATCTGTTTGTTAGTCTTTGCATGTGTGTGTGTGTGTGTGTGTGTGTGTGTATGTCTGTATAAGAGCGAGCACTCTCGTAACCAACCAACACTCTTTTTTCCTTCACATTGTCTTGGTGTGTAAACAAACGTATTCTCACAGCCATTGAGTTCTCTCGGCCAGTGTTGGGGACCAGGTGCGTGTGAGGCTTTTATCCGGGTAGGTGTACATGCGGGGTATGTTGGATCATTTATACTAATTTTATTGATGTCGTACATATCACTAAATGTCAGCATATATATATATATATATATATATATATATATATATATATATATATATATATATATATATATATATATATATATATATATATGATGATGAAATAGCTGTTTGATGGCTAGAGTTGGCAGCCTCAACTGACGTGTGAAAATTATTTGACTTCGTGTATCTGTTCAAATATATCAGTGTGGAGACTCGCCATTTGTGAATTATGCTGGACATCAAGGTTATAAAATGATTGCTGGCTCGGGTTTATAGCGGTTAATTAAGGTGTTTAATGCTCCTGTAAACTAGTCAGTGGCGCATGTTGTTATCCATTAGTTTGATGGGCCAGATTACACACCTCCCTGACGGGCCACTTAGGCTTTAGTGTCAGGAACGCGTCTTGAGACATCGTTAACCGAGAGTGTTAATACACCTGCCAGCTGAGTAACGGTTGAGCCTCTCGACCACGACGGTGCGATCCTGGCGCACCAGATGTGCGATCTTTGAACACAACCCGCACGATCCTGACGCACGAGTGTACGATGCTCGTTGAGCACGACAGTCGTACCATTGAACACGACGGTAAGACCCTTTTATATATATATATATATATATATATATATATATATATATATATATATATATATATATATATATATAGATAGATAGATAGATAGATAGATAGATAGATAGATAGAGAGAGAGAGAGAGAGAGAGAGAGAGAGAGAGAGTTACTCCCCCACCCCTATATATTTCCAAAGGCGATGCACGGCCAACGTTTAGATACAAACATATGACTCCGTCAGGGTGAGATCATCATCCATTCGTTCGCCGAGACTAGTGATTCTAGCACCGTGAGGCCAGCAACCCACCTCGGTTTACCACAGGCTATCTTGAGGGAAGGATTTGTTTTTTTTCCTAACTGCCACTTCATTTTTTGAAATTTCGCTTCTGGACACTGTCTCTCCTCCAACTGTGCTTGAGGATGGCTGGCTCAAGCCGTCCTGGGAAGGAGAAAATGTAGGTGCACGTGAGAGTTGTAGGCGATCAGAACGCACGATCAGGAGGCTGCTTCCTGCAGCACTGATCAGTGCCTCGCCTCATTCAGAGATCAAGACCCTACGGACACAAAATATGGAACTAAAATACGTCAGGAACCTTGCCAGTTCCATGCCCAGACATCAGAGGCAAAGGAGAGATGACAGTGTAATAAAGTGTACGTGTGACATCGCCTTTGAAAATGTATGGAAGGAAGAGGACAAGGGTTTTTTTTTTTTTTGCGGACACTGAACGAACAGGTAAAGGAAGACGTAAGGGCCACTTTGGTTAAGTGAGCGATATATACGTTAATAACAGACAATGAAAGAAAATGATAAAAATTTGATGTATTTATAACATTACACATGTAATATAGGAAATTACATGATCCCCCCATCTACCACCAGAGTGGCGAAGACTTATCATTTCAAGCTTAGTTAGTCTGATAAGAAGCGTTTTTATAATTACAGAGAGAGAGAGAGAGAGAGAGAGAGAGAGAGAGAGAGAGAGAGAGAGAGAGAGAGAGAGTGGAATTTGCATTAGTTTATCCTCAAGTGTTCCGTGAGGTGTGGATGTCAATCGTGGGCTCGACCATAATGGTCGTGGTGATCTGGTCAGACTGGAGGGTCTGCAGCAGCATTGTGGCGTTTCATCGTGAGCTCGTGGCACCGTCGGTGTCTGTGGTGGTGTTGTTGATCTGGTCAGACTGGAGGATCTGCAGCAGCACTGTGGCGTTTCATCGTGAGCTCGTGGCACCGTCGGTGTCTGTGGTGGTGTTGGTGTTGGTGGTGACGTGATAACCGCACCGCTACAGGCAACTTATATAGAAGACCACTTGGGTGACGTGGTGAGGTGGCAGTGAGGTCATGGCACGGTGATGGTTCGTCTGGCTGGTGGTGATGGTGATGTTGGTGGTTTGGTGTGTGGGTGATGATGGTGGTGGCAGTGTTTGAAGGGAATAGTTTTAATGTCTGTGGTGATGGTGATAGACATGTCGCGGATGCGGTTTGATGATGGTGATAGTGATGTGACTGGTGTCTTGTGGTGGTGGTGATAGTGATGTTACTGGTGTCGTGTGGTGATAGTGATGTGACTGGTGTCTTGTGGTGATGGTGATAGTGATGTGACTGGTGTCTTGTGGTGGTGGTGATAGTGATGTGACTGGTGTCTTGTGGTGATGGTGATAGTGATGTGACTGGTGTCTTGTGGTGGTGGTGATAGTGATGACGTGACCGATAAGGGTGATGGTGATGATGGCAAGGATGCCTGTGATGATGGTGATAGTGAAGTTGTCGATGATGAGGGATGCAACTGTGGCCGGAAGGAATAATGGTGTTACCACATGATAGTGATGAGGATGGATGATGATGATGATGATGATGATGATGATGATGTTGATCAAGGATGGCAGTAAAGCTGTTAGTGATGTTACATTACATTGATGATGTCGTGAAGGTACGGTTGATAAGTGATGAATCGAGGTGATGATGATGATGATGATGATGAAGACAGGAGTGTCAAGTTTTGCCAGGGGATGATAAATCCTCTTAAGTCTGTGTATCTGATAGTGATTATGATGCTGGTGTGGGTGATGAAATTCCTAGCGATGGTGCTGTGAGGGCTGAGGCTGCAAGTGCGTTGACTGATGGGAGATAAAGGGAACAATGATGGGGACATGTGATACGAGCAGGGGACTGGCGGTAGGAGAGTGTGTACCAGCGCTGATGGTTAGGTTGTTGTCAGTGGTACAGGCGATGGTGGGTGCTTCTCTGTGTACTGTATGGTCCTTGCTGGCGGCCCTAAACAGAGAGTTGAAGATCGTGTGTTCGCCTCTGTGTGTGTGTGTCTCTCTCTCTGGTTTTATTCCCTCCTCTGTGTGGCTGTATTACCACAGTTATGTCCACCCTCACACGGAGGGTTGTGGGCGGTGTTGGGCGCGGGAGGGACACGGGTGTGTGTGGGTCGGGTGGCGGCTGTGCTGGCCGGTCGGCAGGAGGGAGGAGGGAGAGGGGAAATAAGTTGTGGGTCCGTCCGTGGTGGCTTCATGGTCAGGTAGGTAGGTAGTCCCTCCCACCTCTCTCTCGCCCCAAGGCTCACCCCACCTCCTCCTCCTCCTCCACCTGTCTTCAACCCTTATTATTCTATTTTTACACCGCCTCTTTTAGTTCAGACTTGTGTATCAGATTATTTCGTCCGTATTCTCTCTTTCTCTCTTCTCTCGGCGCAGCCGCTTGTAGATTGGTATATATGGTATGATAAGCGTGGATATAGGATTGCTTCTTTATATACATATCTTTTTATTTCCAGCTTGCGTAATGTAACCCAACTTAGAAATCCTTCCTTGGTACAGAGATGTTATACGTTAAGTAAACGTGAATTTAATGAAATCGAGAGTTGGAAGCAGCGTTGAGGCGTGTCATTATCCCCGACGTGTTGCTGGTGTTAGTGTCAAAATGTGGTGTAGCGCGAAGACCTTGAGGGCAGCAGGAACATCGTCCGAGAGAGTCCTGGACCCAGGGAGGACGGCTTGTAGGTGCTGCTTCCCTCACTACTTTCATCCTTCAGGGAACCAACTAGCACTGTACGGCGGAACGCATGTCCACGTGTCTACCCTCCCATTTTTCATGGTGGTAGGGCAGGGTAGGGTTCGTGGCGGCCCCACGGGAGGGAGGGACGCGTCGTGGTATACTGGCGGTGGTGGGAGGTGGAGGGAGAGAGGCTTCGATGTATAGCGGTGGAGGTTGTTAGGTTTCATGGTGGTGTTATGAGGAGGTATTACGAGGGGGAGGAGGGAAGGTGTTGTCGTTGGGAACGTAGAGGACATACAGATTAAGTAGTACTCCTCCGATGTAGTAAGGTACATACGTGCACCAGCCCAGCTGCTGTGTCGTATACGGGGAGGACATTACAGGTACTCGACATGCTCGAGTGTGTGTGTGTGGCGTGCCGTATATCGCTGATGGTACAAGACAGACGAACAGATCACTTGATTCGGGGGTAAAGGATGCTATGCGGAGGTACAGTCACTTCCTGTCACACTTGACAGTGATATATGGAGTGAGAAAATTACAGTGTGATGTAATTTAGCAGTAAATTGATAAGAGATAATGTGGTTACCGAGTCTCAGAAGTGATATAGCGTTGCTTGGTAAGGGGAGAGTGGTATATATGATAGTGTGGTGAGGGATAGTTTATAGTAGTGTGGTGACGAATGTTTCCGGGTATTGTTAAGCAGGGTGAGGAGGGGGTGTTTCGTGTTATGCTGCGTTTTATGGTAGTGTAGTGAGGGCTGGTCGATGGTAGGTGCACTGGTGGGGAGTGGGTGAACGGATGGTTTAGAGTAGTGCGGTACTAAGCAGTGGGTTGAGGGATGGTTCATGGTAGTAAGAGGGAATCTACCATGAGTATGGAGAAGAGTCTGTGGTATTAGTCTCTGAATCACTATGGTGACGTTAAGGGAGACAGACGGAGAGACAGAGAACTTAGAACGAGTTCATTTTTGCAGGGAGTAAAAGTAGCACTGAGCGTCCACCTCATTCAGAGACAATGATTGCTAGAGAACATAGCTTTATCAATACAGGCCTTGTGGCGCAACGGATAACGCGTCTGACTACGGATCAGAAGATTCCAGGTTCGAATCCTGGCAAGGTCGACGTTAGTTTTTTCAATGAATTCAAAGCCACAGTTAAAGAGATAAGTAAGTAGTGAACTTGAGATAACTAATTAGGAAACTTGAGTTAGAGAAGAGAGAAAACAAGTGTATGAACTACAGATTGACGCCTTCAACTCGACGATAGATCTGTGAACACAGCGGTACGACCCTTGAGCGCGGCGCAATGACCCTTGGGGCACGACGGTACGACCCTTGAGTGTAACAGTTTGTCGTTTGAGCACGACAGTACGACCTGCAGTCGTGCTCAAGGGGCCTCGTACCATTGTGCTTAGGAGGTCGAGTGTAAGGGAATGAGACCGTCTTGGCCAACACCCAGGCACAGCCACAGCTGTTACAGGGCCCTCAAGCTACCGACTCTGCGATGATCGCCTTCAGTTCAACTCGAAGAAAACGGAGAGAAACAAGAGAGAGGAAGACTAAGACGTAAGCCATAATTGAGCATGCATATATATATATATATCCCAGCTTGTGCCAGGTAGCTATTTATCGACTTACCACACGAGGGAAGATGTGTGAACAGCTTGGTTTGTGAGTTAGCTCAGAGCTGGGCTGTTTTGTCCGGGACTCGACCCGGTGCTCGTGAGGTTGGTGGGTTGCTAACGCTCTCTAACCACTGCACCACCGCAGTTGAGAGAGAGAGAGAGAGAGAGAGAGAGAGAGAGAGAGAGAGAGAGAGAGAGCTAATGCTCTGGATAACGAGCTGTCAGTAGCTGTTTCCGCTACATGTCTGAGAGCCTCTCTGAAACAATTTCCGTCCTTAGCGTCTGTCTGTTAACGTGCAACACGACGACCAGCGGAGATCCTACCTCCCCGGCTGGAGCCCCCACAGCCCAAGCAGTTCGTAGCGGTCGTCTGTTTATTATGGGTGCTGGTGTCCAGGGAACTCCCGTGTATAGAATTGATCTGGTGGAATATGTTGGCGGGCGGCACACGGGGTCGTGGGTGAATGACGCCTCGACGAATGAAAGCGATGAAGCTTCCAGCACCGCGTCGCTTGTTATACTGGATCTTCTGAACCTCTTCTGAGTGTAAAGGTGCGACCATTTTTCGGCCGGGTCGGTACGGCCCTTGAACATGACCGTGAGACGTGCCCTTGAGAACGACGGTCCGACCATTGGGCCCTATATAGGATCCGCCCCTTGGGTATGTTAGCGCTACCTTTAACCTTTCACCGAGGTGCAGGTGGAAGGCCATGCTGTAATATCCAAGAGCTCTTCCCGCATGGTTCTAGGTCGTACCGCACTGCTTTAGGGTCGTACCCTAGTCCTCCCTGAAACTGTGATGCTGATAAATGAGGAAACATGAAATGCATCATCATTACGTATTTTATAACTCGACATCAATCATGTGTTTCGTGATTAATCATCTGGATTGACCTGGTTCCCATTGTTCCACTGTGATGGTTCATCGTCTGTGTTGTGTGAGCATTTTCTCAGTATACATTCTCGTCCTTTGTATGCAGTTCACCCAGTACACCGTTAACTGTTATCATCATCATCACAGTTAGAGAGAAAACTTTGGTGCTTGAGGCCCAGTGGTCCTGACACCCACCAGGCTGGTGGTGGTGTCCACGCTCCTCCACCTGCCTCCCAACCCCATCTTGTACATACATACCTCGTCCGCACTCGACTCTCCTCCACACCAGCCTCTCCCTCCTTCCCTAGCCTGCACCGCGAATCACTGCATAGCTCATCCCTTGACTATCCTTACACTCCTTATCCCCTGGTTAGCTTATCCACTCTTCATACCTCACCTTATCGTCCACAGCGACAATTTATCGTCCATTCGTCCCTCGGTAACCACCAGCGCCATCCGTCATGCACTTCCCACGCTGGGGCTCGCTCCTCACTCCCCCGAGGTAAAAATACGGGATTCGTGTGGGTAAAGGAAGCTTTGCTCTGTCACCCAGAGCTGAGGTTAGTCTGGAAGCAAAAGTTTTATGGAAGTGATGATGGTACTGGAAAGCTTAGGCTGAGGTAGAGTAAGGTAGTGTTGTGGCAGAAAGTACACTGGAAAGCTTGAGCTGTTACATATCGCAATTGTGGTCTAGCGTAGCTGCGAAATGTTGAGCGGAAGTAGGTACAAAGTTTTCTTTCTTGAGTTAGGTCAGGTCGGGCGTGTGGCAGGGGAGAGGCTCAGTCGTCGGCTGCATCCCACGGTTAAGCGATGCACCAGTCGACACAGTCACGCCTGACGGATCCTCGAGGAGGACCAGTCTGTCGTTGCTCAGTCTTGTAGTGCGCGGCGTGACGATTGGCTTTGCTTCCTAGCGTCGCAAATTCTCGTACCACCTCGCACGACGAGTTCAGTATTGTATCTAATGAGTAATTATTATTTTGAAGTGGAGGAGCTGCAGTGGTGCGGGTCCCGTGTGTCGGGTTTCTCATCAGACCTCGAGGGATGGGTTGGGTTTGGTGCAGTGCGTGTGGACAGTACTAGCTTGTTCCGTGGGTAGCCTGGAGCCTGGTACCCCGGGGGCAACGTGAGAGTGGCCGGCCTCACGCGCCTCATGACATTATCTCTACACCCAGAATACTCTTTAATTCCCCCCCCTCTCTCTCTCTCTCTCTCTCTCTCTCTCTCTCTCTCTCTCTCTCTCTCTCTCTCTCTCTCTCTCTCTCTCTCTCTGTCCTGTCCTTGTAACATCTCATAATGATGTGTGTGTGTGTATATTTATATATATATATATATATATATATATATATATATATATATATATATATATATATATATATATATATATATATATATATATATAACCAACAAGATACCTCCTGATGTTTTTTTTTCTTTTTTTGCCTGAAGTTAATAACAGCCCTGTTTGCACCGTGACCTTTGGCATAACACTTGTTCAGGATGAAGATAGGTGTTTAATGTGCCCGGTCAACTGTGTGTGTGTGTGTGGGGGGGGGGGGAAGGAAAAAAAAGTAGAAAGAAACCATTTCATCTCGAAGCCTCGGATCCAGTTGTGCCACAACCCGGAACCTCCCAGACTTGAGTCACGAAGCAGAGAACTTATGATACGCCTAATTTGACCGACCTCAACGACCTTTGCCCACAGTCATTTTTGCCTCCCCCCCCCCCCCCCCACACACACACACACACACACACACACACACACACACCAACCCACCCTCACCCCCCGAAGAAAAAAAAAAAAGATCACTTCGTCTCGTCTCATATTCTTAACACTTGTAGATCCACGAGTTGAATTACCTAATACGAAGATCATATAAATGCAGAAATGAGTGGAGTATGAATCGTGTAAACCAGTTTCTGAGATGTAAACCTGTTTCGTGTGAAAGACTTCGCCTTTGTTCATCAATGCGAGCCTTTCAGCCAGACGATCCGCATGTGTATTATTTGAGCGACATGGGATTGCACCGTGGGAAGAATTAGCATGCTCTCTTACCAGTCTGTGTGTGTGTGTGTTTGTGTGTGTGTGTGTTTGTGTGTATGTGTGTGTGTGTGTGTGTATGTGTGTGTGATTGTATGTGTTTGCGATTGTATGTGTGTGTGTGTATGTGTGTATGTGTGTGTGTGTGTGTGTGTGTGTTTGTATGTGTGTGTGTGTGTGTGTGTGTGTGTGTGTATGTGTGTATGTGTGTGTGTGTGTGTGTGTGTGTGTGTGTGTGTGTGTGTGTGTGTGTGTTTGTATATGTGTGTGTGTGTTTGTATATGTGTGTGTGTATGTGTGTGTGTGTGTGTGTGTGTGTGTGTGTGTTTGTATATGTGTGTGTGTGTTTGTATATGTGTGTGTGTGTGTGTTTGTGTGTGTGTGTGTGTGTGTGTGTGTGTGTGTGTGTGTATGTGTGTGTGTGTGTGTGTGTGTGTGTGTGTGTTTGTATATGTGTGTGTGTGTGTGTGTGTGTGTTTGTATATGTGTGTGTGTGTGTGTGTGTGTGTGTGTGTGTGTGTGTGTGATCAGACGACACCAAGACCGTCATTCACAGTGTTAATGGTGTCCAGTGATGTGCGCGCATGACTCGTGGCGATCTGCATGTTCATGTGGCGTCAGGAGACGCCGGGGTGTCGTGCAGCGGGTGGTGGAGAACAAGAGGGAGGGAGGGAGGGAGGGGAAGTGAGGAGGAGGGAGGGTCGAGCTGGCGGGGCTGGTTATCTGGCATGATCTGACATTACCGCCATGCATCATGAAATACTGAGGTGCATAGAGAGAGAGAGAGAGAGAGAGAGAGAGAGAGAGAGAGAGAGAGAGAGAGAGAGAGAGAGTGAGAGAGAGAGAGAGAGAGAGAGAGGCGAAGTGGCGCTGATGGTCTTACAGATTATAAGTGTGTGTGTGTGTGTGTATGTGTGTGTGTGTGTGTGTGTGTGTGTGTGTGTGTGTGTTTGTATATGTGTGTGTGTGTGTGTGTGTGTGTGTGTGTGTGTGTGTGTGTGTGTGTGTGTGTTTGTATGTGTGTGTGTGTGTGTGTGTGTGTGTGTGTGTGTGTGTTGGGGGAGGGTAGTAAGATTTATACACTTGGAAGATATTAACTGTCATCATCCAGGAGGCGTCGGGGTTTCCTCGTAAGAATTCATCACGTAACCTCTGTTGTCTTGAGTGTCAGTCAGTCATGATGATATCAAGGAAATGAAAGTTCAAGCTTTAATGTCATGGGTTCGTATTATGGTCACTGGGCCAGTTTTATCGAGCGTCCGACGTTTGACATGGAGCAGTAAAGATAATTTCTTTCTTTTGACAACTCACACACACGTATTCTTCACCGGGGAAACAGAACTTCTCCAGGGAAAATGTCTCATTGCAAAAAAAATGTTTCTCCCCAGAGTGTTTCCCAGGCTCGTCAGTGTGTGTGTGTGTGTGTGTGTGTGTGTGTGTGTGTCGCTGACTCCTCTCCTCCTCCTCTGGGTATTTTCAGAACCTCTGTTGTATTAACGTCTCAGTGAAGCTTTAGTGCTCGGGGGAAGGTGTCGATGAATGCACACCCGGCTTAAGCTGGGTGTGTGTGTGTACACATGGGAATCAGGAAATAGTGTGTGTGTGTATATATATATATATATATATATATATATATATATATATATATATATATATATAAGGTTTGGAGGCGGTGCAACATACGTGTAAAACTCACTCCCTGAAGCACACACACACACACACACACGGCTCAGCACTACCCGGCGCAACACCTGACTGCTTCTCGGTTCATTTGAACATTCCATGTGTGGTATCATGACCCGAGCCAAGCCGAGGGAGGACCTCCGTCTCATGACACACTCTATGCCCCGACCTCTGTCTCATGACACGACCTATGATCCACACCCAGCGGCACTCTGTTGCCCTCCACACCAGACGGTTGGCGAGCCATTGTCATATATCTATGCCCCAGATACAACAGTTTATTGCCCCCTAATCCAGAAGACTGCCTGGGGCAACACCATATATTCATTGCCCCGGATCCTGAAGTCTGTTGCCCTCTACACCCGTACACAGGTCGAACCATGAGCATGTGTACCTATCCATCATGAAGGTCGGGCCAGTATATTGCTCCTGCTGTCAGAAACATCATCACAGTCTATAAAACTCCTGGTTGATGATCATCGCTTGTATATTGCATGTTGTGTGTGTGTGTGTGTGTGTGTGTGTGTGTGTGTGTGTGTTCTGAACCGGACGGCTGAATGGTCTGAGCAAACTGTGCCGTGTTGACCGTCCGTGTTCAGAATGACTGGGGCCTGCACGGCCACGTCCGTACCTAGGATGACATAGGGCCTTCCCGGCCACGTCCGTGCCTAGGACACCTGGGCCTGCACGGCCACGTCCGTACCTAGGATGACATAGGGCCTGTACGGCCACGTCCGTGCTTAGGACACCTGGGCCTGCACGGCCACGTCCGTGCGGAGAATGACGGGGACCTGCCAGGCGGCCGTACTTCATCTGTCACGCGCGCGCGTCACGTGAGGACGGGAACTTTTGATGGACGACCGTGTTGAGAGAGGAGCTTTGTTCCCACGGTAAAGGCGGTCGACGCAGACAGACGCGCGCGAACTTCCCACCCGCTTATTATCTGGAAATGATGAAGTCCGTCTGGTGTGTGTACGTTTAACTTTCTCAGTCCCTCACTGGAGAGGTGAACTTGTCTCTTGTGGCGACTGCCAGATTTGTTTTGATTTTCTTTTGATATAGCTGAGACAGCAGGGGCAACTGAGGCATTAACTAGGGCAATTTCATTAACGATATATATATATATATATATATATATATATATATATATATATATATAGCTTGAGCTAGGTACTCATTTTATCAATCAACCCCCTTACGCCTGGACGAACAGCTGGGTTGACTGTGGACCGACTACAGTAGCCAGGATTCGAACCTATGTGCTCGACCCTCGGTGGCCCATGAATGCGTCACGTTCAGGAACGCTGACCGCTACACCACGGAGGCTCGGGTGTATTGCTGCGTCTTCCCTCTGGTCATGTAGGTTATAATGATCAGCTTAATTACCACGACGGTACGACCATCGGTACGACCCTCGACTACTGGGTATGATGGCCGAAGCCTTAAGACTTGACCCTTATGGATCAGATCCATTGCACCGAAGGGTCGTACCGTCGTGTTGATTAGGTCGTAACGTCATGATGGAGTCGTACCATCGTGTTGATGAGGTCAAACCATGGTGTTGATAAGGTCGTAACCTCGCGTTAATGAGGCTGTACCGTCGTGTTGATAAGGTCGTCCCGTCGTGTTGATAGGGTCGTACCATCGTGTTGATAGGGTCGTACCATCGTGTTGATAGGGTCGTACCGTCGTGTTGGTGAGGTCGTACCGTCGTGTTGATAGGGTCGTACCATCGTGTTGATAGGGTCGTACCATCGTGTTGATAGGGTCGTACCGTCGTGTTGGTGAGGTCGTACCGTCGTGTTGATAGGGTCGTACCATCATGTTAATAGGGTCGTACCGTCGTGTTGGTGAGGTCGCACCGTCGTGTTGATGAGGTTCGTACCATCGTGTTGGTGAGGTACCGCCGTGTTGATGGTCGTGTTGGTGAGGTCGTACCGACGTGTTGATGAGGTGGTACCGTCGTGTTGATGAGGTCGTACCGTCGTGTTGATGAGGTTGTACCGTCGTGTTGATGAGGTCGTGCTGTCGTGTTGGTGAGGTCGTTCCGTCGTGTTTTTGAGGTCGTACCGTCGTGTTGATGAGGTCGTGCTGTCGTGTTGGTGAGGTCGTGCCGTCGTGTTGGTGAGGTCGTACCGTCGTGTTGGTGAGGTCGTGCCGTCGTGTTGGTGAGGTCGTACCGTCGTGTTGATGAGGTCGTGCCGTCGTGTTGGTGAGGTCGTACCGTCGTGTTGGTGAGGTCGTACCGTCGTGTTCAAGAGGCCAGTGTAAAGACTGGTTGTCCGTCCGTCCCCCAGGCCACAGCGGGTCTGGAGCCTCGTTTAATAACGTACCTTTTACGTCGGCTCAATTGAATTTCTTCCTCGCGCCGAGTCTCGGGGAAATACAGGACTCTCACGTTGGTCCAGAGTTTTCCAACCAGGCCGTCAAAAAGAACGCAATCCTACATTTTCTGTCTTTTGTTCGATCTGTGTTAACTGAGAGAGTGCAAACCCCCCACCCCACCCCACACACACACAGTCTCTCTCTCTCTCTCTCTCTCTCTCTCTCTCTCTCTCTCTCTCTCTCTCTCTCTCTCTCTCTCTCTCTCTCTCTCCTAGGTAAAATGATATTAGGACCGTCAGCTTTAGAAGCTGCGAAGGAGAATCTTGGAGACAATATGGCGCGAGTCACTCGCGGGGAGGGTGTCTCCCCCCGTCCATCACCTGTAGTAATGGGTCGTTGTTGGGGAGGCACCTGGCATGTTCCCTCCCTCACTCCCTCCCGTGCACGCTCCGGAGCCCTGTCCGAGTGTGCGGTGGAGGATGACACGGACGCGCCGTGCGCGGCAGCACCACCTGCCCTTTATAACAATATCAGCGGTACGTAACTCAGCCGGACAGCTGCGGGGGCCACCTGGCGAGCAAACTTACAACCACGTCAGCCTTCCCGAATAAAGGGACGAGCCTGCACGGCCGTCTCGATAAGAGAACTGAGGAAATACACAAAAAAAGGCTTTAATATTTACCACTACGACAACAACAACAACAACAACAACAACAACAACAACAGTGACATCTGTAGCAAAAACAACAGCAGGAATGAACGACAACAACATGAGGTGGGGAGGGTTGGGTGGGGTAGAGGCGTAACTGTAGGTCTGTGTGACTAAAAGCAATCAAAGAAAATACAAAAAGAAAAAGAAAAAAGAATTTGATATTTACCACTACGACAACAACAACAGTGACGACAACTGTAGCAAAAGCAACAATGAACAACAGTATGAGGTGGGGAGGGTTGGGTGAGGATGAGGGTGAGGGGGGTTTAACTGTGGGTCTGATGGAGGTAAAATGTTACGACGGAGACACATGGCATCATTATTTATATACATTTTTAAAGCAAATCCCATCTGTTTATATCAATAAACCGGCGTAACTTGCGTTGATAAATAATTTATCCGAGGGGGGAAAAAATACATATTCGCCGGCGGGTGTAATAGTTATTTTGCATAATGGAGATAATTGCATCCAATAATCATTTGGAGCAATTAAATGCTAATTGAAAGCTTTTTTACCCGCACACCCGTGACAATATTGCCAGGCCATGATGCTCCACGCTCATATGCAGGGGTGGTGTGGGTGTGTGTTTTTTCCCCCCTGCTTCGTAGGTTTTACTCTGGTGTTTCCCGTTGTTTTTTTGTTTCCTAGAAGATTTACGTGCTAGACACCCACCAGGCAGAGCTGGGCTGCCCCAGCGGTGGTGCTCTCGACGCCAGACGTCTTTGCTTTTTGGCCTTATATGATTCTTTCTCAACGTCGTCTATATATATATATATATATATATATATATATATCTATATATATATATATATATATATATATATATAGGGAGAGAAGAGAGAGAGAGAGAGAGAGAGAGAGAGAGAGAGAGAGAGAGAGAGAGAGAGAGAGAGAGAGAGAGAGAGAGAGAGAGAGAGAGAGGAGGGGGGTAATAATACTATCCACGTCTCTCCTACGTTTGTAGGGCGACTTAGAAATGATTGGGTGGGTGGGTGTGGGGGGATGTAAATCGTGCCGTGCTTTCTCATTAACTCTCTCAATGCAGGAACAGAAGAAGCGGTGAAAGCATGGGGGTGTTTCCCCGAAGCCCCAGTTCCAAACGCTACCTATGTTCAGTGCGGGGAAGGCGAGGACGTGTAAAGAAAAGACATATATATATATATATATATATATATATATATATATATATATATATATATATATATATATATATATATACATCTATATGACGTGTGTGTGTGTGTATGTGTGTGTGTGTGTGTGTGTGTGTCATGCATGCACGCAGGGAGAGAGCTTTGATAACGCTAGTTGGCCTTCTTATCCTTTCCACTTCCAATTTCTAATTGTGTTTCGTATGTCTGATGCCAACTGGCTAGCTCTCTCTCTCTCTCTCTCTCTCTCTCTCTCTCTCTCTCTCTCTCTCTCTCTCTCTCTCTCTCTCTCTCCCCGAGATTGTTACTGTCGGTGGAGTGTTTCTTCTACGTTCCTCCTAAGTCTTCTCTTGATTAATTTCCTGTTGTTCTCACCTGTTGCATAGTTTCTCATGCTCGGAGGCACTGGTCTTTGTTCACATAATTACCCTCCCCCCTCCCCCCCCTCCTCCATGGTGAGTTTAATGATACTTATCATATCACTCTCGTAACTTTCCACTCGTTTGTTGACGGTGGTTCAAGAGTTCCCAACTTCCACTGGGAACTCATCCTGGATCATTGCTCCAGACGCGTCTCGTCAACCCTCAAGCATTTCTTTTTTTCCTAACTCGACTCCAAGAGCGCAGTTCGTACTCTGGTTTGCGATCAAACTTTGGATGTAAACGTCATCATCAAACGTTGGATGTAAACGTCATCATCAAACGTTGGATGTAAACGTCATCATCAAACGTTGGATGTAAACGTCATCATCAAACGTTGGATGTAAACGTCATCATCAAACGTTTTGTCGCTGATCATAATTCCTTAGATACACCAGTGATTGTGAGTCACCATCTTCTTTTGCCAGAGTTAGGCTCGGCATGATGAGACTTAGCCAGGAACTTCAGCTTAGTAAGCTCAGAACTTGAGAAATTTCCACCTTTGCCCAGTGGAAGTTAATGCAGGTGATCTGGATATTTTCCAGACGACAGTTCCAACCAGTCTTACGTCACTCCTTACCACCGTGGTGCGCTACAGGCGGCACACCTGGTCCATGCACCGCCCATGTGAGTGGTATTCATCATTACCTGCCTGTTATTCCTTCATTTATTTCTTTTTGTAATTATGTATTTTTACTGTTAACTACTGTTGTACCAGTGTTTCTCTGGACTTTAAGCCTCCTCCCCTCATCCCTGGGATATATGTATATATATATTCTATGAGTCCACGGGGAAAATGAAACACGAAAAGTTCCCAAGTGCACTTTCGTGTAATAATCACATCATCAGGGGAGACACAAGAGAGAAATATAACAGTCAGTTGATGTACATCGAAGAGACGAAGCTAGGACGCCTTTGGTAAACATGTGATTGTCCAAAACATATATATATATATATATATATATATATATATATATATATATATATATATATATATATATATATATATATGGTAGATTCCATTAAGATTTCCAGTGTCTTATGCCGCGCAAGTTTGCAATGTGTGATGTACGCAGTCACTATACTGAGCGGTGAGATGGGTGTTCCCTCCACCCCTGCCCCAGTCTTCTGTATTTCCTCTTCTCGGAAACTTTTTACAAACTTGTGTGTCTTGTCATCATGCACAGTTTCATCGCTTGGTTTTTTTTTTTTATTTACGCTCATCCAATGCTCTTGTATTATAAAACTTATCTCATTATATGTGTTCTGTGAGTGCTGTTTGAGTTATGAGTTTCACCCTCATGTTGCCCCGTCTCATAACCGCGTGTATCATGTCTTTAGTTCACACACACACACACACACACACACACACACACACACACACACACACACACACACACACACATATATACACACACACACACACACACACACACACACACACACACACACACACAGAGCACACACACAGAGCACACACACAGAGCACACACACAGAGCACACATACACACACACACACACACACACACACACACACACACACACACACACAACACAACACACACAACACAACACACACAACACACACACACACACACACACACACACACACACAACACACGCACGCACGCACGCACGCACGCACGCACACGGCAGCTTAATCTATGTACCCATTTATTAACCTGCTCTGAGGGGTGGATAAACACCTAAGTTTAGCGTGGGTCTACTGCCGTCCCCAGGATTCGAACCCATGTGGGTCCGGGCTAAACCTATGGATATTGACGTTAACCGGTATAAACCACGGAGGCTTGTGTGTGTGTGTGTGTGTGTGTGTGTGTGTGTGTGTGTTGTGTTGTGTGTGTTGTGTTGTGTGTGTGTGTGTGTGTGTGTGTGTGTGTGTGTGTGTGTGTGTGTGTGTGTTATTTCCACATCATGTTATTTGTGCGACTACCATTACGTTCATCTTCGGTAATTACCCAGTACTTAGCTGTTAATTGTTTTGCGCAGTAGGGCAAACTCCCTCCTCCCCCCCTTCCTCCCTCGACTTATGTTTCGTAGTAATTGATCGGAAATCAATGAACTAATCATGACACTTAAACATCGAAATGTAACTCGTTACATTGGCGAATTGTACTATCTAATGACAGAGGTGGATGGCCTCGTTAAGTGGACCGAACAAGAAGACCTAGTAGCCAAATGGTGCTGCTACAATTGTTGGCATCGTGCTCAAATTGCATGTTTGCGACGGCGTGAAACACAGCCTGTGTGCTGTGTTATCACACCCCTGCTCGGCTGAGTAAGATATCTTTGACTGTGAGAGTATAAATGCCATATGGATCGCTCATGGTGAACGTGAGAAACTGTGGCTCTGTTAGACGGCAATACCGAAACACATTACCGATCGCCTGGTTGGTCCTCAACCCCCTGAGGGGAGGGGAGGGGGGTGAGGGGTGGCGGGTATGGGGAGGAGGAGGAGGAGACGGATGAGGAGGAGACGGAGGGGGTGGTGGCGGGTGGTATGGGAAGGAGGAGTGGTGGTAGTTGACGGTTCCCACCAACCACCTCTCGATGTCAAGGACGTGTCTCTTGTTGGTTTAGCGTTGCGTGATGACAAAGTGGGATAGGGAGGGAAGAAGCCATGACACATTGCCAGAGACGTGCGTAACTCTTTCGCCTGGTTTTACTGGGAGGGAGCCATGAATTTCTCATGTGTTGACGTGCCAATTGACGCCGATGACCATCATGCAGCCAGAATTAGGGGTTTGGAACCAGTTTACTATCATCATCGTTGAAGTCGCGCGTGATTGTAAATTTCGAAATGTCGTAACGTCATCCATCCGGTATTCAGTTGAATTTTGAATACCATCAGACGAAAGTTTTAGCGTTGATCTTTCAAACGTATAAATATTATATATACAGTGTGAGATGTGATTGTTGAATGTGGCTAACGGTTTCCATTGTAACATTTTGGATTATAAAGCGAGCAACGTACGCTAGGGATGGCTCCATGTTTGAATAGTTTTAGACAGGAAAATAAAACCTGAATGTTTGTCTCTACAAGTTAGTGTTGTAACACACACACACACACACACACACACACACACACACACGAGGCAGGCAGGTAGACTGCTGCTGTAGTGGGAGATTTCATGTTTTTCCGATACGAATGAAAAATAAAGTCAAGTTACGAGCCATCGCCCTCAGCGCCTGCCCTGTGAACGTTATACCTTTCATTGGTAAGTCACAGACGTATTTGTAAACTCCGCAGACCCTCGGGGGTTTACCTATTTTTTTTAATGAAGACCTCCCCTAACCGCCGCCCTTCCACCTACTTGCACCTTGTTGTCTTTTGTAGATTTAATGACCGTAACCTTGGGAAACCCAGGGCTCGCCATGGCTCTCACCTCTCCCGGAACCTCTCGACCTAAGCAGCCGCAGGATAACCATCAACGAAGCCATAAACCCTGCGCTGCGGAAGTGTCTCTTTCCACGGCGGCCCGCAGGCTTCCTCCTCCTCCTCCTCCACGGGGGAGGAGTCGCCGCCAGGCTGTACTACCCTGCGAGGGGGCCAGTAAGTGTCCCCTCCTTATGTGTGTAGATGGTGCCATGATTGTCGCGCCTGATGGATGGAAGGACACGAGCGACTTTATCATTGGCATCAGCAACACGCGAAGAATAATGTGGGAAAGAACCGTGTGCAACACCGGGGGATTACAGCACTGTATATGCAGTAGAAAGAAACGTGTGTGTGTGAGAACATGTTGATGTTGCGACTATGAATGCTGAGAACGCACGGGAATGTTTTGTGTGTATGTTCAAATCCTTTTATTATTGACCGTTAGTTTCAGGCAGCGAATCAGAAGCCATACTCAACCAAGGAGTATCAGCGTATTGCTCCGTTTATCATGATCATAGTAAGACAGTTTATTAGCATGGGTTACGCTTAATCGAGTTGGAGATTGATTTCAAGTGTACGTAACACTTCAACGCTGGTAATGTGATATACGCTGCAGCTGTACAGTGTGAGAATGATGAAATACAGAGAAGATAAAGGGAAGTGTATGAGCACGACTGTGCCGCCTTTTTAAGTTCGATGGCACGACTCTTGATGACCTTACGACCCTTGTTGTGATGGCCCAGCCTATCAACTGACCCTCAAGGGTCAGGTCAAAGGCCAGGCCATCATCATTCCAAGTCGTACTCAAGTAGTCTAAAGAGACTTGGTTTACTCTTGGGGGGGGGGGGGGGGTAGTCCGGTGTGTCTAAACTGGATGTTGGTATGCTCGGGTTGTGCAGTAGCGAGGCACTGGAGGTCGTATCGCCATCATGACCCCTGAGCCAGGGATATCCATGTAGGCCCCCCGAGGCGCATGTTGATATGATATTTGACCCAGCTGGTATTGCCCCAGATCCGACGTGCGTAATTGTTGGATAATTAAGTTCGGAATCGTTTGTGTTATTCGTGAGTGACGAGGAGATAGCACGTTTGTAGGTGGCGTTAGTATTCTGTCGGATCTGGTCACACCCAGTGAAATCCGGGGGTCACACACGACCGTGTGCAGCAGCGTGGTACATGTCAGTCCTCAGTGCAAAATGTAATTTTGACATGGAGGAGATTATACCTCGGCCTTGTCAGGTTCACGGACGCTGAGCAGCATTATCAACGGAGGCCTTTTATTTTCCTAGCCCTTTTTTTCTAGCCTTTTTTTCCTAGCCCTTTTTTCCTAGCCTTTTTTTCCTAGCCTTTTTTTCTATGTGATGGTTATAGTGGCAGCCTTATTGATTAAAGCTCGGTGTTCCTGAACGATGTCTTGAGAGAAGAAAATAAAAGTTCGTCGTTTTTTTTTTCTTTTTTTGGTTCCAGATGAATGAGTTTGATGTCGTTTTCTCTCATTATGTTAACGGGTTTGAGTAACGTCGTGGTAAGCGGGTCAGGGTTGGGCTAGGTAGAGTGTGTTGACCTCTGGTGTCACCATCATGGTTGCGCCAGTATTGACCCCAGGATAGGAAGACGTCGTCATGGAGAACTGGCATATCGGGGCACGAACCCTGTGACCTGTGATCCAGCGCGCAGCAGCACGGTCCCTGGCCGCCAGTCAGTATGCCATGAACTGAACTTTTGCTTGAGCTTAAACCTTCCACAGCAGCAGCGCATCGTCGCTTACCATGGCACGCAGCAGCGTATAGTCGCATACCATAGCACCATTCCCACATCCAGTATATATACACACACACACACACACACACACCACACACACACACACACACACACACACACACACACACACACATCAATATATTCCTTGGGTATTGGTATACCAAGGAGCTGACCGCCTCCCTTCCCTCCCGTAGTTCTATAATACCCCAGAATCATCGGTTGCCCTCAAGGCTAAGGTAAAAAAAAATCACTCCAGCTCTCCTGTCGTTGCAACACAGGCAAAATACACCCCAGGCCGCGTAATCTCTCTCGGTTAAGTAATTAAGCGCATTGGAGGTTTCGTCCGGAAGGCCCCCTCCCACACCCGAACCCCCCCAAGCTGTAATTGATTAACTGGAGTAATTGTTGTATTTACTTCCGATTGTATTAAGTTAGTAATTAATACTGTAGTGGTGAGGGTGGGGTGGGGGGGGGTGTCGACACTCCCAATTACCAGGAATTAGTCTGTGGTCATTACCGGAGATTAACACCAATAAACTATGAGCTCAGCGGGTAATGACATGGTACGCTAAACGCATGACCTACACCGACGACCTCGCTCTCTCTCTCTCTCTCTCTCTCTCTCTCTCTCTCTCTCTCTCTCTCTCTCTATATATATATATATATATATATATATATATATATATATATATATATATATATATATGTGAGTGTGTGTGTGGGTGTGATATATATATATATATATATATATATATATATATATATATATATACACACACACACGAATAAAGTGCATATGAACGCGCACCTCCTTAGAACATACAAACCTCCAACAGCCAGGATCGAACCCGGGACCCCTTTGCCACAGGCACACACATTACACACATACAGAAATGAGAATGTGAAAGTCAAGGAAAGTGATTTGCCAGCAGGCGAGAGAGGCCGGGTTGGATCCAACCAAGATCCTCAACTGTGCAATATAAGGCCTTGTGGCGCAACGGATAACGCGTCTGACTACGGATCAGAAGATTCCAGGTTCGAATCCTGGCAAGGTCGCGTATACCAATTTCAAGTTTATGGCAGTTTTCTTGTTTATATAAACGTATTGATTTACGGTAACTGTCGCCCACGTATATGATGGCTGTATTTTGATGGCCTTCTAAGACATTTTGACCATCTATTATTATTATTATTATTATTTTTATTATTATTATCATTATTATCATTATCATTATCATTATTATTATTATTATTATTATTATTATTATCATTATTATTATTATGTTATTATTATTATTATTATTATTATTATTATTATGTTATTATTATTATTATTATTATTATTATTATTATTATTATTATTATTATTATTATCATTATTATTATTATATTATTATTACTATTATCATTATCATTATTATTATTATTATTATTAGTAGTAGTAGTAGTAGTATCATTATCATCATTATCATCATCATCGTCCGGTCCTGAGCGTAACTTCAGTCATTGTGGGAGTCATGTCAGAGGCCATCTTCAGTGCAGCCTGGCATTCACTGCACCATTTTCTTCATTATAAACACTTGACACCACTTATCTTGCACCCGGAACCCCACCGGTCAGGTCAGAGGACTTGCATACTACACTACTGCTGGTGCTGCTATGCTGGTCTGCTGCTGTGTTGGTCTGCTGCTGCTATGTTGATCTGTTGCTGCTGCTATGCTGGTCTGCTGCTGCTCCTGTGTTGGTCTGCTGCCGCTGCTATGTTGGTCTGCTGGTGCTGCTGTTATGTTGGTCTGCTTCTGCTGCTATGTTGGTCTGCTGCTGCTGCTGCTGTGTTGGTCTGCTGCTGCTGCTATGTTGGTCTGCTGCCGCTGCTATGTTGGTCTGCTGCTGCTGCTGTTATGTTGGTCTGCTTCTGCTGCTATGTTGGTCTGCTGCTGCTGCTGCTGCTGTGTTGGTCTGCTGCTGCTGCTGCTATGTTGGTCTGCTGCTGCTGCTGTGTTGGTCTGCTGCTGCTGCTATGTTGGTCTGCTGCTGCTGCTGCTGTGTTGCTACGCTGCTAAGGACATCAATGCTGCAGCCGACAGGAGCAGCTGTGGATTGATGTCATATTTCTTGGACTGTATCTTTTTATACAGTCGGACGGACAGATGCACAAGATCACTTCCGTTATTATTATTATTATTATTGTTATTATTATTATCATTATTATTATTATTATTATTATTATTATTATTATTATTATCATCATTATTATCATGGAGTCTATTATTGAAGTGTACGAGGAAACATAAATTGGATGCTAAATGAACTTTTGGAAAGCAGTCTATCAGCAGGCTGGCACAGGCCGTTCTGCTAAGCCAGGGGTCAGGTCAGCAGGCCGGATTGTCTTCTAAAAAGATCCTCTCTGATACTCGTACGGCCTTGTGGCGCAACGGATAACGCGTCTGACTACGGATCAGATGATTCCAGGTTCGAATCCTGGCAAGGTCGGTCGGACGATTTTCCCGAGTTGTAGAAGACTAAGTAGAAAATGAATTTTTTCGCTTAAAGAGAAGAAAGAATAGAACGCACTAACATAAGACAAATAAGTGAAAGAATGTAATATGATTTTACTTGTGTCAAAAGCAAGATTTCACACATTTCTAAAGACAAGGTTTTTAAGAACTTGGAAGCAATCGATCATCGTAAAACGGGTCGCCACCACAAAGCACCACTACGCCAAATCATCCTATTTCATCCTGGGGAAAAAAAGAAAATAGATGTATGACAGATTAACGTGTGCTTGACCGTAGTTCCTCACACCCGTCACCCACGCTGTTTGTGACGGTCAACCATTTAACCTGGGCTGGCTGATCACCAGCGACGTGTACACAACCTACCAGACAGTACGTGCGCTGTATGCTCATAACTCACTGACCAAAAAAAAAAAAAAGTATTTCCGCACAATGACCGTCATTTTTCTTTTTTCTTCAGCCACTCATGTCTTGGAAATGTCCAGAGCTACAGCGAAAGATTCACCAAAATCCTTATATAAGACTGGACGACTGAAAGTTGGGTCACGGGAGAAATCTCAGCGAAGCAAAGCCGTAGTAGTCATCTGATGCAAGGGAATGGGGTTCTGAGTGAGAGTTGAGGAGAGTTTAAAAACTTCAGAGAGAGAGAGAGAGAGAGAGAGAGAGAGAGAGAGAGAGAGAGAGAGAGAGAGAGAGAGAGAGAGAGAGAAGGGGGCGATAGTTGGAGGAATTAGAACTGTATCCGCGTTAAGCGATGGGCCACAACTGTGCGTGCTTCTAAGAAGGGGGAAAGTTTGGGTGTCAGTACAGAGACGAAGTATGTTGAGGGCTGGCGGATCGGAGTCCTCCGAATCGGAAGCACACTCGAGGAGATGAGGTATGCATGCATTTCGGACCGCGCCCCTCGCCCAGTTCTTCAAGCTCGGAGGATACTAGAATACCCTGCAGTCGGAAGATAAAGAGGGCGTCCTGGTGGGTCACTTGGAGGAGCGCTCGATGCAGAACCATCCAATGTAAAGCTGGAGGAGAATACGGCACTAGAGTGATTGGCTTTCTCAAGGGAATTGGATGCAGACTGATCAGGTCAGAAGAGGGAAGGGAATGTTGAGGGAGGGAAGCATTTTGAAGATGCTTGTAGCTAAAGGACCGAAGAGAATTACCCGTAGAGGCCAGATCAGGACACTTTACTGTACAGTGATTGCAAGCAGATATGAAGGCAGACTGGCAAGCAGATATGAAGGCAGACTGGCAAGCAGATATGAAGGCAGACTGGTAAGCAGATATGAAGGCAGACTGGCAAGCAGATATGAAGGCAGACTGGCAAGCAGATATGAAGGCAGACTGGTAAGCAGATATGAAGGCAGACTGAGGATCAGAAGATGAGAATTTCACTCGCCTGATACGCTGTGTCCCACACGCATCAGGCTACAGATCGAGAGCGATCACACCATGTTTGAGGCGGATCAAGATTTAGTAAACGAAGGGACGTGTAAGACTCCATCCACTCCAGCCAGGATAACCTCCGTTGTACAGTCAGCACAGCTGGAGGCATCGCAGTTTAAAAGGCTGGTCAGGGACGATTACGACGCTCTTCTAAGGACGTCACAGTTGGCGTTCCGAGGGAGGAGATGTGGGGGCAAAAGGCGCCCAATGGGAATGACAGACACTCGATCTTGAACGGATTTCCCTAATGGGGCAGAAATAGTGCAAGGAATGTAGGGTGGAGGAAAGTGAGGTCGAGGGTGTTGGAAAAGTGGATGACGGTCGGGCGCGGATCTCTCTCTCTCTCTCTCTCTCTCTCTCTCTCTCTCTCTCTCTCTCTCTCTCTCTCTCTCTCTCTCTCTCTCTCTCTCTCTCTCTCTCTCTCGTTTTATTTTTTGTTTTTTGTGCCGACACATGACAGGCGACGTCGAGTTCGGCCTGGGCCTGGGCCTCGGCCGGCGAGCAGATGCCTCGTATTACAAAATAATGCAGCCGTAGCGATAGCGGTGTCACCAGGTGGTGGTGGTGTTGCCTCATACGCAGGACGGCGCGACCCGACCTGCCCCCCCCTCCCCCCCTCCTGTTCGTGGGTTACATAACTTCATAACTGAATTCATGCTAAAGACTGCTGAACGACCATCGGGTTATAACGCTTCACAAAATCCAATGAATTAATCTTTCAGCTGTGAACTCTAGCAATATAGATTTTTGTTACATATATATATATATATATATATATATATATATATATATATATATATACATTTCAGAGTTGTATGAATTGCTCTGCTTTCATTTTTGTTACGAACAATATTTCTCTTCGTTGATTACACGGGAAACGAATTTTATCTTTATCTAGTCATCTTAGATCATATGTTTTCGTTGAACAAATAATGAATGAACTTATTATTATCGTTATCATATTATTATTATTATTATCATTATTATTATTATCATTATCATTATTATTATTATCATTATTTAGACCCTGATACACGACTAATATACATATATATATATATATATATATATATATATATATATATATATATATATATATATATATATATATATATATATGTCAGTTTTTCTTTTTTCGTGTAAAGCAAAAGTTAAGCGGAAATTGAGAACATAGTTCAATTACTTTCGTAACGCCATTCTCACTGAACATATATATATGTATAATTTCAGTTGCTTAGTGAAGATATCTTCCCAGGTGTGTGTGTGTGTGTGTGTGTGTGTGTGTGTGTGTGTGTGGTATTCACTAACCCCGGGCGTCAGGGTGAAGTGGCAGCTGTCCAGCTGGGCGTCATGTCGTCTGAGTGCCGGGGATGATCCCATAATACAATAGTATCAGGTAAGGGTACATTTCCTCATGACGCGCTCCTCTGGTCATTGACAGCAGTTGAGTTTTAGCCTTTATAAAAGACCCGGGTCACGTGTGGCTAAGGGGCAGGTGGCTGAGGGTTACATGTGGCTATGGGACAGATGGTTCAGGGTTACATGTGGCTATGGGACAGATGGTTCTGGGTTACATGTGGCTATGGGACAGATGGTTCAGGGTTACATGTGGCTATGGGACAGATGGTTCAGGGTTACATGTGGCTATGGGACAGATGGTTCAGGGTTACATGTGGTTATGGGACAGGTGGTTCGTGTGGCTAAGAGGCAGGTGGCTGAGGGTTACATGTGATTAAGGAGGCAGGTGGTTGAGGGGTTACATATGACCGTGAGACAGGTGGTTCGTGTGGCTAAGAGGCTGGTGGCTGAGGGTTACATGTGATTAAGGAGGCAGGTGGTTGAGGGGTTACATATGGCCGTGAGACAGGTGGTTCATGTGGCTGAGGGGGAAGGTGGGTGACCCCAGCCAAATGCGGCAGCCGTGTTATGCAGGACTGGCGGGTTATGCTGGACAGGAGTGAAGGCAGTGAAACCGGTCGTCATCCTGAAGCCCCCTTCCCCGTGCCTCGGTATCAGTGAACCAAGGGTACCAAGGAGGCGCCTTCGCCGCGGTGTGAGCCAGCCGGGTCGTGCGCTACGATCCACTTGCTGTATCATGACTTACTGCTGCTGCTGATGATGATTTTCCCCAGGACTCACACACCTCTTAGGAAGACCTTATGACCCAAAACGTGTTGTGATGGTGAGAAAACATCACAACGAGAATTTTATGTCGTCTAAAGAATATACGTCAAGATGTTTCTCTGGTTTGACGATAGGTTTATCTTGACTGGCTTTACGTGCACACACACACACACACACACACACACACACACACACACACACACACACACACACACACACACACACACGTGAATATTCCAAGTACTTTGGTATAAGTTGGTTGAGTATAACGTGGTAAGTTTGTATGGTGATGAACAGGGTAGTGTTGTGCAAACAGGTATCAAATCGGGTTGCTAGGAGCATTGTAGCTTTACAAGTGGCAGAGGATGTGTGGACCAGGTGTTTGCCACGGAAACTTCGGGTATGACCAAAATACTTATAGAAAGAGATGGGTTTGTCTCTGGCTTTTATGGGTGTGGAGAAAGCGTATGATTGTGCTGGTAGGGAGCGTGATACGAATGTATGGTGTGCGGGAAAAGTTACCAGAAGCATTGAGGACATTTTACCTAGATCATGGTATGCGTGCGAGTGAGAAGGGACGAGAGTGGATGTTCCAGTGAAGGTTATGTGGTGTCACCATGGCTGTTTGATCGTCTTTTGATGGGGTTGTGAGGGAGGCAAGTGCGAGGTTCTTGGAGGCTGGGGCTGGTCTTCTCTGTCCTGGGAGGGGGGGCAGGTGAGTCAGTTTATGGATGACACGCCTGTGGTGGCAGACTCGAGTGAGATACACTGCGGAAGTCGGTGCTTAAGTTAAGAAGAATGTGTGAATGGAGGAAGATGAGAACTTATATGAATAAACGTTAAGTTTAGCAGAGGGGGAGAGAGAGATGATTTGAGTGTGAGTTTGGATGAAGAGAACCCAGTACGTGGCCAGCAAACTGCAGCTTGCATACACGCTTGGTCAACTGTTTTCTCATGTCAGTGTGTTTGTGCTCGGCTTGCACAGATTCCCCCCCCCCACCCCACTTTTTTTTTTTGTTTTATGTTTGAGGCTCCAGTCACAAACAAAAGTCCACATCAAGGCCTGGCTTTTATTGGAGTATAGAGAGGCTAATGAAAGGGAAAAAGAAGAGACAAGGGAAAGTATGTACGGTTTTTTTGGGGGTAATGAAAAACCTATCTTTTATAACACGTTCACTCCACCAAGAGCTTTTGGAAACATGACAGACAAGCGTCAGGTTTTCAGCGAAATTGTTTCGCTGTAGACTCGTGAAATTGCCAGGTTTTTTTCCCCTCACACTTTCAAATTACTTTTCATCTGTTTGATTATTTATTGCCGTGGCACAAGGTGTGAAATGCCAGTACGCATAACCGCTACATGAATTTCAAACTGCTGGAAAAAAAGAATGTGTTTATGAATTGTTTTCATGTTCTGCTGAATGATCCTTTCGCTATTAGATACTTTTTTTTTTTTATATATTGTAGGCTTCAACCTCGTTAAAGTTAGATGGTTGGTTGTTTTGGCTTTAGGGCCTTACCGAAAGCGCTGGTTGGGTCATTAAGGCAGTCATCGTCGTGTTTGTAACCACCATTCGAGAAATATGTGAACACCTGAACGCGTATATGATAGTTGCAAGACAATGCGCACGCTCTCATATCCTTGCTTTGGAAGAGTGTTAGCTAACTTCTTTAAAGTCAGTCAGAATAAATAGTTTTTTCCTGAGAGATAGATAGATAGAGAGAGAGAGAGAGAGAGAGAGAGAGAGAGAGAGAGAGAGAGAGAGAGAGAGAGAGAGAGGATGCAAATTTCGCTTCTGATCAATATTTCACTCATGATTCTCTTATTGTTGCTGTAAATTATTGACCAACCCACCTTCCATTTTTGGTATATTTTGCAGAGATAAACGTGGTGTGTTGTGCATAGGGCTTGGCCTCAACACATCGTCGCCTGGAAATGAACCACGGAAAGAAATATGGCCGACGGGGGAAAAAAAAATACAATTATTTTAGTCGAAAAAAAAAGAATTGCACAGTGGTTAACGCAGACCAGCAACACATGATGAGAGCTAAAGGGAGAATGAGTTTCAGTATTTTTTCCTCCCCTCTTTTTTTTTTTTTTTTTTTTTTGGACATTGTCCAGAGATAAATGGACTTAGTCCCCTGGCGGACAGAAGCGTAACTACATAGCCTCTAGCTAAACCGGTATGGAGGTTGGTGTTGCTCTTACAATTATCCCTATAGCTGAGAAATTGTACACGTAGAGGAATCCAGATAAAAAACAAAAACAAGCTGTTCTGGTCTAGTTTTCTCGTGAGTGAAATTTTAAGTAGAGAATAATTCAAAGAGCTATAGGTCGTTCGCGTCACGTCATACGAGGATATAAGTGGTAGAGAGGCGGCGGCGACAGCCAATGAGGACACAGCGCGCGCGTCAGCGGTAACCGGTGGCGGGAAATAACCAATTTGGCGGGCACTAAATTAGGCTATCCCTCTCGAAACGTTGCCTCCGCCAATACGGGACACCACGAAAGATGCGGGTGATATGAGATGCGTATCAATTATCTCAAGTCAGTGGCGGAAGAAGAGAGATCTAGTTATACCAATCCTTTGCGCTACGGGGAAGAGGAGCAAAAAAAAGATCAGAGATGGGGAAAATATGGGATCTGTTTGTGGCAATATTGAATGGCTCTGAGCGCGGCGCGCGCCAGTTTCCAGCAGCTCCAAGCGCTTCGGTTACTGGAGCATAAACAACACATGTTTATTTATTGGAGGCTCATCGGGGAGTGGGTACAGGGGCGGTGGTGTAACGCCCCAGTGACGTTTGTCTGATTCGGTGAGAGGCAGAATTAACCCCGTCTGAGCTGGGGAGAAAAGCTGGTGGTTGGTATCGGATGCGTGTGCGGTTTTTTAATGTCTATATGTATGTCTGTGTGGCAGAATTTGTCTGTATTCATCCCCTCCCTACTGTCGGTGCCCCTCTCCCCCTCCCTCCTCTCCCTGCTGTGTGTGATCGTCTCCCTCCCTCCCCTCTCCCTGCTGTGTGTGATCGTCTGCCTCCCTCCCCTCTCCCAGCTGTGTGTGATCGTCTGCCTCTCTCTCCTTCTCCCTGCTGTGAGTGATCGTCTCCCTCCCTCCCCTCTCCCTGCTGTGTGATCGTCTGCCTCTCTTCATCCTTCTCCCTGCTGTGTGTGATCGTCTGCCTCCCTCCCCTCTCCCTCCTGTGTGTGATCGTCTCCCTCCCTCCCCTCTCCCAGCTGTGTGTGATCGTCTGCTTCTCTTCCTCCTTCTCCCTGCTGTGTGATCGTCTCCCCCTCCCTCCTTCTCCCAGCTGTGTGCGATCGTTTTCCTCTCTCCCTCCTTCTCCTTGCTGTGTGTGATCGTCTCCCTCCCTCCCCTCTCCCAGCTATGTGTGATCGTCTGCCTCTCTCCCTCCTCCCTGCTGTGTGTGATCGTCTGCCTCCCTCCCTCCTTCTCCCTGCTGTGTGTGATCGTCTCCCTCCCTCCCCTCTCCCTGCTGTGGTGTGATCATCTCACTCCCTCCCCTCTCCCAGCTGTGTGATCGTCTGCCTCTCTCCCTCCTTCTCCCTGCTGTGTGTGATCGTCTCCCTCCTCCCCTCCCAGCTGTGTGTGATCGTCTGCCTCCCTCCCTCCTTCTCCCTGCTGTGTGTGATCGTCTGCCTCCCTCCCCTCTCCCTGCTGTGTGTGATCGTCTCCCTCCCTCCCCTCTCCTTGCTGTGTGTGATCGTCTGCCTCTCTTCCCCCCTTCCCCCTGCTGTGTGTGATCGTCTGCCTCCTCCCCTCTCCCAGCTGTGTGATCGTCTGTTTCCCATCTCTCATCATGTTAGCTGGCGATCCCTGTACCTCATCCATGCTATGATTACTTCCTGTCCTCCCTGGTGTGTACAGCCATGTTCGGTTCTGGATAACTACTCGTTAGTGGACATGGCATAATTATTGTATGTAGGAACTCACCCTCAGGCAGTTTGATTGTAAGCTTTTTTCCCCTCCCATTACTGTAACCGGGATATAAATAGTTCTTACGTACGACAGAAACGCTTGGAAAACGATACTTTTCTGCCCTGTTTTTTCCTCAGCCGAGTTATACGAGTGTTTGAATTTTCGCGTATGGCCACAAAGAGAAGACGAGGCTTGATAAGATTAGTCCTTCCTTCCTTACCCTCAGCCGTCCCCTGGAATTTTGTTCCTCGAGTGAATCTATTTTCCTGATTGGCTTCTGTCCATAAGTGGATTTTTGTGTATTTCTTACAACAGACCCTTCCCTGCTTCCCCAGGTCCCTCGTCTTTTTCCTTACGTTCCGTTCCTTCATTTATCTGTTTGTCTGTCTTATTCCATAATTCTATTTCATTTTTTTTTTGGTTGATGTGTTTTACTTTGCTTCAACTCCTCTTGACACTGTGAAGTTTGTTTATAGAGATCAGGGCATAATACAGATACACATCTGAAAGTATAATCCCCAGGAGTCCATGGCAATTTGTACAATATTACATTGGTTCACTCAAGTTGACTCGTCTTTCAAGGCTGTAGACTCTGTAGCTTGTCTTCAAGGATGATCCTCTACCCAGTCATTACTCCATCAACCACTGCCTCACCATCTCCAACACTCTGTCTCTGACGTGAGCGTATATGCAAGGAAAAACTTTTCTATTCTAAATAACTTAGCAAGATGGGGAAAATATATATTTGCCTATCCCAATTCCTTATTTCATTTTTGAAGATATTAATCAGAACTTTCGTCTTTGGGGATAGATAGGTTTGATGTAAAAGCGTGTTATACTACGTGGGATGTGTTCCGCTTTGTATATCACTTAGGTTATCGATTTCATGCGTTTGCTTGCTGTGTGTGTGTGTCCACGTGTACACACGAACAGACCCGTGTGTATTGAGGCATTGTGTGAGAACGCAAAGTATCCCAGCAACCCGGATACCAGCTTATTTTTGAAGGGTAGAGCCCAGCAGCAGCTGTGATATCACGCGCTGGTACTCTAGTGGTCCCGATCTTTTTTTTTTTCTTTCTTTCTTTCTTTTGTCCGCCGTAAACTGAGTCTATTTTAGTTGCATGGAAGGGGAAGAGTAATTAAAAGGTTACAGAGGGGGGAGGTATTTTTAAACACTGCAGCCTGACTTTCCCGCCTTTCTTCTTCCCCCGTGGCCTCCCCTCCCTCACCCTGCTCCCATGTTTCTGTTTCTCTCTTCTCTCTCTCCTCTCCCCAGCTTTCCTTACTCCTCTGTCTGCTTCTCTTCCTTCTTTCTCTTACCCTTTCTCTTCCCTCCCACCAACTTGTGCTGGTGACCAACAAAAGTACTGTTCTGTGAGTGTGTGTGTGTGTGTGTGTGTGTGTGTGTGTAGGAGGGTATGATTAGGTCCTCCGCTGGTGGGTTTCCCCCTTCCCTCCCTCCCTCCCTCGGCCAGCCATTACTTGGTTGGTGAAGCCTGGTGATAGGAGGGCGGAAGGGGTGGGTTCCGGCGCCACCAGCCAAACATTGTATGCTGCCGCAACTGAATGGAGACCTTGGTAACATGGCCGACTTAAAACCATGTGTGTGTCTGTGTGTGTGTGTGTGTGTATATATATATATATATATATATATATATATATATATATATATATATATATATATATATATATATATATATATATATATATGTGTGTGTGTGTGTGTGTGTGTGTGTGTGTGTGAATGGTATTCCTGATAATGCCTGATAAGACCTCGAGCGGTAAGTCAGTGTGGACGGAGGTTTGCCACTATCACTGGACGTAGAGGAGCACTTGGTCTTGCAGGATCCTCCTCCTCCCCCCGCAGGAAACACAGCTTGGAGGCTGCAGGAGCCCCATGCAAGGGACCCCACAGTTATACAAGTTATTGACAGCACTAGCTTCTGTGTGTGTGTGTGTATGGTGTGTGTGTGTGTGTGTGTGTGTGTGTGTGTGTGTGTGTGTGTGTGTGTGTGTGTGTGTGTGTGTGTGTGTGTGTGTGTGTGTGTGTGTGTGTGGTGTGTGTGTGTGTGTGTGTGTGTGTGTGTGTGTGTGTGTGTATGGTGCGTGTGTGTGGGTGTGTGTGTGTGTGTGTGTGTGTGTGTGTGTGTGTGTATGGTGTGTGTGTGTATGGTGTGTGTGTGTGTGTGTGGTGTGTGTGTGTGTGTGTGTGTGTGTATGGTGTGTGTGTGTGTGTGTGTGTGTGTGTGTGTGTATGGTGTGTGTGTGTATGGTGTGTGTGTGTGTGTATGGTGTGTGTGTGTGTGTGTGTGTGTGTGTGCGGCCGTAGTTGCATGTACGCGAAGAGAGTATTATCAATTTATTTTTTCCTTTTATGTTACTTTTTTTTTCTTTAGGAACGTTCAGCCCCCAAGTTTACAGCACGGAACTTTTGTTGTTGTTTGTTGTTGTTGTCAAGTATGATCGATTTCTGTAGGATAGGTTCTCACGGTGATGTTCCGAGGTTGCGCGTCAGCCCCGGGAATATATATATCTCGTGCACGGGAGGCGGACTCAATCTTCTCCTCCCCATTCCGGGAAAAGTGTCGTCTGTCCCTCTCCCAGGAAGTCAGTCCTTACCTCTCCCTCCATCTCCCTTCCTTACCTCTCTCTCTCCATCTCCCCTCCTTACCTCTCCCTCTCCATCTCCCTTCCTTACCTCTCTCTCTCCATCTCCCTTCCTTACCTCTCCCTCTCCATCTCCCTTCCTTACCTCTCCCTCTCCATCTCCCTTCCTTACCTCTCCCTCTCCATCTCCCTTCCTTACCTCTCCCTCTCCATCTCCCTTCCTTACCTCTCCCTCTCCATCTCCCTTCCTTACCTCTCCCTCTCCATCTCCCTTCCTTACCTCTCCCTCTCCATCTCCCTTCCTTACCTCTCCCTCCATCTCCCTTCCTTACCTCTCCCTCCATCTCCCTTACTTACCTCTCCCTCTCCATCTCCCTTCCTTACCTCTCCCTCTCCATCTCCCTTCCTTACCTCTCCCTCTCCATCTCCCTTCCTTACCTCTCCCTCTCCATCTCCCTTCCTTACCCAGCCCAGCTGAGCTGGGGGAGAATCACGTCTCGTTACCTCATGTCCGGAAAATAATACCATACATATGCGCATCAGGATGGCAGCCCGGAAAATAGTGCAACATACAGTGACTCAAATTTCATAGCTAGCAGACATTTTAGCGTTTCAAAGTCACTTACATCATCTTTCCATAAATCTCTGCTGAAAAAAAAAAACGCGAAGTAAATGTATCACAAATCGTTCTTATCCGGAAATGTACGGTTGTACGTTTAATTCGTTGTTTATGTCCAGTACCCACCCTAACACCCCCACCCTCCCTTTTTTTTTTTTAGTCTCAGCCTCTCATCCGTTTTCTGTGTGATTACCGGATATCATCCTCCACATTTTTCTCCCGGCGTCCCAAACTATATTTCGTTTTATTACTTCCTCCACCGCGCGCGCGCGCCTGCCTGCCTGCCCTATTAATGCAGTCATTCTCTCTTATCTCCTCTCCCTCCCTCCCTCCCTCCCTCCCTCACACACCCCCGTGTCTCCTCCTCCTCCTCCTGCTGCGCGCGCGCGCGCGGGGGAGCAGTGGCCATATATCTTTTTATCAGAGATCTTGAGCGTATTTATCAAGTTCCTTCCGTGCCAGCGTTTCTCAGCCGCCAGGCGCGCCGTGTTTCCCCTGAGTAGTTCACAGTTTGCTCACCTTGAGGGCGGTCATGTGCGCTGAAATCTGCACCATTTTATTTCAATTCGTTAGGAAAAAAATAGAGAGGGGGGGAAAAAAAGCGCGGGAGTCCGTGCAAACATGTTAATCAGTCTTCCTTCATCTTCTTTCACATTTCCACGTCAATTCTCCGGTCGTAAGGACGAGATGGGACTCCGTACATACAATGTGTTGTGGTCTTTTAGCTCTTAAAGATAAGGCGATAAGAGTTGTAATGATGTGGCCGTGAGCCTTGATGGTTACGCCTGTCTCGTGCGCTCTCTCCTCAGTAAGTGGCCAAGTTCATGTCCGGATAATTGAAGGTGCGTGACGTCACAGCCTGCACACACGCTCATGTGTACGCCCCGGTGTGGAGGTGCACATAAGTGTGCACATCCAGTGGCTGTCGGGCTCTGGTGGGTGGAGGGGTGGGGTTGCGTGCAGCCAGGCGTATACACGAATGGTGCGTGTGCTTGCTTGTGTGTGTGTGTGTGTGTGTGTGTGTGTGTGCGTTTGTGTGTGTGTGTGTGTGTGTGTGTGTGTGTGTGTGTGTGTGTGTGTGTGTGTTGGGATGCCGACGATAATGTACAAGCGAAAATGTAATGATGTATGCATTGCATGTGCTTGTCGTTTGTAAGTGTCTGGTGTGAATTTATGTGTTAGAGCTGGAGTGCGTACGTGTAGCGGTACATGGCTGGTGTGAGGGAGGGAGGGAGGGAGTTGGTTGTGGTGTGAGAGAGGGAGTGAGGGAGTTAGGTATGGTGTGAGATAGGGAGGGAGGGAGTTAGGTATGGTGTGAGGGAGGGAGGGAGTTACGGATGGTGCGAGAGAGGGAGGGAGGTAGGTAGGGTATGGTGTGAGGGAGGGAGAGAGTTAGGTATAGTGTGAGAGAGGGAGGGAGGGAGGTAGGTATAGTGTGAGGGAGGGAGGGAGTTAGGTATGGTGCGAGAGAGGGAGGGAGGTAGTTAGGTATAGTGTGAGAGAGGGAGGGAGTTAATTATAGTGTGAGAGGGAGGGAGTTAGGTATAGTGTGAGGGAGGGAGGGAGGGAGTTAGGTATAGTGTGAGGGAGGGAGGGAGGGAGTTAGGTATAGTGTGAGAGAGGGAGGGAGGGAGTTAGGTATAGAGTGAGAGAGGGAGGGAGGGAGTTAGGTATAGCGTGAGAGAGAGAGAGAGAGGGAGTGAGTTAGGTACGTGTGAAGAAGGGAGGTTCCGGGTGTCCCAGATATATCACTGTGGAGTGGTGGTCACGTGGGCTGTCCACCACATAGGACTCGGGGTTTGAAGTTGATCCATGGCCCATTGTTGTAGACTGTCAACCGTTTTCTCTATTCTTGGCAGCGCGGAACACTTGGAACGCTGAGATACGAACGTGTGCCACGCCGCCTGATCGTGCGGTAGATCTGTACTTCTAGAAAGCAGACTCGTATAGATTATTAGGGACAAATAAGTTAGGATGAAAATTGAATTCTTATGTTGATATTTCTGTGTATTGTGCTTCTCGGTATTTGAATACGTAAAAGACGCTAAGATTGGATGGTATTCCCGTGCTTAGAAGTGAAGATGGAAGATATTTAGGAATTATACATTTTTATAAGTGAACATAGAATGGTATAGATACTATATAAAGGCTCCGGGAATCGCTCGCCCCTTCTTAAACATCCCCTTCCGTCCTCCTTCGAAGTGGCTTTGAAAACAAAAAAAAAAGGGGAGAGGAGGAGGTGGGGGTGGGGGGTGATCTTTATATCTCATTAAGAAGAGGCAATGAAGCCCTTCCAACTGGCCGTAATCACCATAATTACCCATCTGCTGGTTCCCAAAGCCTTAACCACTGAAGCACCACCACACCTGCGAATATCAAACTCTTACTCAGGTCAGCGGGTGCTGGCGCTACCTCGGCCTCTCCTCTAGGTTCCATCACCCGGTTTGAAACCGGAGGGAAAGTGAATCTTAGCGGCGCGCGTGGGTTAGCACGGTGTTGGCGCCGCGGGGCGTTGAGCAAGGCTGAGACAAAGGAGAGAGACTCGACACAGACCAAAAATAGCTGAATGGAAATTGCTTTTGTTTCGTGCGAGAGATGGCGGTAGGGGGAGGGGGGGAGTGTGTGTGTGTGTGTGTGTGTGTGTGTGTGTGGTGTTGTTGCACGTGTTTGTTAATACACGCATGAATAAGTACGGAAGGTGGGAAGGGGAGGTTTGAGTTGCGTTTTTTTTTTGGTTTGTGTATATTGAACTTCAGTATTATTGTTTTATTGGCAACGTATACACACACACATACACTTGAATATGATTATGGGGTCGTAAGTTTTGTTATTATGGTAGTAAGGTAGACGATCATGTAGACGTTGTATCAACACTGTAGGGACCGGGGTATTACGCGTTGTCCACTGTGGAAATTTAAGTTTTTAAGGAGTTGTATAATACGCAGGAAACAAAGGGATTGGAGACTGTGTCATGGATAGCGCAGGGTTTAGAACCTTTCTTAGCAGCTTAAGAGTGATGTAGGTTCATTGCTATTTGAATGAAATAGAATTTTGTTGTCTCTGGTATAGACGTATGTCAGTAGCAAATTACGACGTTGAGAAATGAGTTCTCAATCAGAAATCTTGGCATTGTAATGGTCGAGCGGAAGACATGGGATGTATGTAAGGACGGAAACGGAGGAGGACAAACATCTTAAGACGCCGAGAATATAGACATGGGATGTATGTAAGGACGGAAACGGAGGGGGACAGACATCTTGAGACGCCGAGATTATATTCCGGAAATAGAGGACATGTTTGAACGTATGTATCTTCTCTCTCTTTCGGGTGCTGTGTCCCTTGATCCTTCCTCCCACCCGCTAGACTGCGGCACGGCTGTGGGGGGTGGGGAACACCCCGGAGAGACAGCAGGAGCCGGGCTACACTCAGTGGGGAAGGGAGACCTGGTAGCATAAGACCAGGTGTTGGTCGACGACATTTCTCATTACCACACGACATCAGGTGAGGGAAGATGGAAGGGAGAGGAACCCAGATGGACGAGTGGTAAATGGGACCGATCAGGAGAGGTTAGTAAGACCACAAGATAAGATAAAGTAAGACGAAGGGAAGACTCGAGAATAACTACAGCGATGAATGATTGAGATTGAGGAAGGGATCATCGTCGAAGTTGCCAGAATAGTAAGGCATGTTCAGAGGTAAAAGAAAAAAAATGCGAAAGATAAAAGATAAGGGAGGAGACCTCAGATGAGTAGGCAGATAACGTTGTGACGAAGGCGTCACGACACCACAGGGGGATTGAGTCGGTCGGCCCTTTAAAAGATAAGGAATGAGGAAGAGACAGAAGATAAGGTGCCAGTAAAATAGGTCGTCTTTGTTAAGCAGACCAGGCCAAAGTGTGGTAGAGGAAGCACAGAGCACTAAGGCCGCAAGAACTTATGAATAGAGTGGCCTGAGACGTGAAAACATGTATTCATTTTTTTTTCTTATGTATACTTACGTAGAGATAACCTATCAGCGATAGTAGATCGCTAGAGCAGATAATATGAGACAAATGAAAACAAAGACCTTGATTGTGAGGCAAGATAGAAAAACAGGAGAGAGAGAGAGAGAGAGAGAGAGAGAGAGAGAGAGAGAGAGAGAGAGAGAGAGAGAGAGAGAGAGAGAGATTCAAAAGTGCATGTAGTACAACCAGACCAGAGAGACTCAGCTCAGACGACAGATAAGATGGCAGACGACAAGAAGGTTTCTCTTCTGTGGAAAAAGCACAGACCACGGCCACTCATGCCCACGTCAGGGTCGGACTCGCTGAAGAGAACAGAATAAAACACCCGTTCTTCAGGTGACGAGAGGCCGGACGTACATCTATCTATACATGGACGAGAGATGGCACTAGCCTGGTCGAGGGTCCCATCGTCCAGCGTTGGAAAGGGGAGGCGCACACGAGCAAGATAACACTGATAACACGAGGCTGAACAGGAGGACAGAGGGATGATATCAGGGATATAAATGGTAACATTACGAGGAGCCGGGGAGACCTGTGAGCGCCGGCACCACCCTCCCGGGCCATTACATACCCCCCACCCCCCTACTCCCCTCCGTCACTCCCTCCCCCTCCTCATAGACCCTTCCGACCTAACCCCTCCTTTCCCCCCTCCCTCGTCCCCGACCCCCACTTATCCCCCCAGCCGACGCCAACTCCTCGATGATTACACCAATATAAAGTTACTTACGGCCGCCTTCATTCATTTCTCATTTCTGCCTCAAAAAACCGGCGAGTTTATCGTGCGCTGCAGCCCATCCCGTGGGCGGCGGAGGCGGAGGCGACGCAGAAGAAAGGATAACGCGGTGCACGGGTGGGGGGAGGTTCTGCGGGGAGTAGGCTGCTATTGTAACTGAATCATACGTAGCAACTCACAGTGGACCATCTTACAGTGAGCGGAGTTAGGATACTCATCACGTACCTTTTGGTGTGGGTTGGGGGGGAGAGGGAGCGAACTTAGGATCTTCCTTCTCAAGTAACTTGGGGTAAAGTTAAGATACTTGACACGTACGTCCAGGCAAAGTTCAGATGATTCTCACGTACCTGGGGCAAAGTTAGGTCACTGCTCAAGTGTGTGTGTGTGTGTGTGTGTGTGTGTGTGTGTGTGTGTGTGTGTGTGTCAGAGTTAGGATAATTCAGGAGGTAGACGGGGTGGGGGCAGAGTTAGGTACCTAGTCTGGATCAACAAATGCGATGCTCGCTAAGAATCGTAGGCGGCAAAATTAAGATACTCCTCAATTTATCATCATTATTATCAATTGATTATTCTTTTTTAGGGGATTACGACTCCTCACAGGTATCCATCCATGTAGGGAACATTCACACACGTGCAGGTACCCGGCGGCTGTCAGGGTGTGTATGTGAATCACATGCTTCCCAAAGCCATGACAATTAGAACTTGCTCTCATCAAGTCGTCCTACGTCTGGTCGCGACAGATGTGTTGTGGTAACACGTTTGTACCGGGAGTTGGGGTGGGTTCGAACCCGCCATCCCCTGGCCGCCCAGATCACGCCCACGTTGATGACCCTAAGCAATCCAACCGATTTTCATCCACTGGTGAGGTTGCTTACGTCTTGCAGTGGCTCAGTGTGTCCTTCCCACCTCCGAGTGAGACTCATCGCAGGTAATCACTCATAACCTGGTTGAAACTGCATCACGAGAACAGAGCTACTGTGTGTGTGTGTGTGTGTGTGTGTGTGTGTGTGTGTGTGTGTGTGTGTCATCATCTCCGGGAACGAAATACCTGAATTGGAATCCTTGTCAGTAATCATATTTTGTGTCTTGATGATTCTTACCTTTTATGTGTGTTTGTGTATGTGTGTGTGTGTGTGTGTGTGTGAGAGAGAGAGAGAGAGAGAGAGAGAGAGAGAGAGAGAGAGAGAGAGAGAGAGAGAGAGAGAGAGAGAGATGGGGAGGGGGGGAGAGGAAAGAGGGGACTCTTCTCAGTTAAAGTCCATTTACAAGTTCTGGGAACTGGGTGAGGGAAAAACCTTAATTATGACCATCAGTCGAGTTTAAGTCTCGATACCTCGTCACGGCTTCTCTCAAATTACGTTAGATTATCGAGTCAGCTTCAAGATTACCCCGCAATTTAGTCCTCTGAACTGCCACCATGCTTGCAGGAGGAGGGAGGATGGGGTTATGGCAGAGTAGAGTGGGGGTGTAAGAAAGAAGATAAGGGGGAGGACGAGGAGGTAATGAGTTGGGGGAGGGTGTTTTCATCACCGTAGGCTGTACGGGTTAGTTTGGTGGAGGTGGATCCCGTGCAGCCAGGCTCTGGTGTGTGGAGCAGGAGGAGGAAGAGGAGGAGGAGGAGGTGCTCTCTGAGCAACACCTGAAGTACGATAGGATCGCCATAATGTTGACCCGCGTCACTTCCAGGCCTCTCCTACCCTCACTCTCACCACCGTGTGTGTTGTTACCCTTCCTCCCTCCCTCTTCCCTCGCCACGCTGTTCTTGTGGCTTCCCCTTCCGCTTCTTTCACGTCATTTAGTCTCTCATCACTGTTCTCCATTACTTCTTCCTCCACTCCGTTCCATCGTTCCCTCGCCTGCCTGTTTCTGCCCTCCTCCTCCTCCTCCCCTCCCATTTCCCCCACACTCCCTCCCCCCGCTACCTCCCTTTATCATTCCCTCACTGCTCTGCCCCCCTCCCTCCCCCACTCTCCCTCCGCCTCACCTTCCCTTGGGAAGACACTCAGTCGACCAGAAAATGGGAGGTAAGCCCCGGGGGAAGGCTCCGAGAATCTCCTGGGAGCCATTTGTAGTAGAAATAAACCCCCGGGCCCGACCACACATGGCCTGGAGGTTGTGAGTTTGGTCCTTGGCCGGAGGACCACGCTCGTTTGCATCACCACAAGACGCACTGTGGCTCTGAACTGGTAGAGGCCTTGGCAGGCGTCGATGGGCAGCGAGAATGCATAGGTATTCTTGCATATGTATGTTTGGGCGGATAGGAAGAGAAGCGTACCCCACAGAGGCAACCTGAGGAAAAGGCTCGACTGAAAAAGCTTCGAATGTCGACGTGCGTGGAAAGGTTGATCGCTGGAGTCGGAAAGAAGAGGCATGTGATGATGAGGGAGAGAGTTGATGATGGAGAGGAGAAGAGGATGAGAGTCCGTGAATGAACAGGTGTACTTTAGGAAAACAAACAGACTATTAACACGTCAGGTGATCAAGGTAATGGCTGAGGAGGTTCGTTATGCACGGTGTTCTGTGAGCAAAACTTCTATACCCCCGTCAGAGACCTCCCCCTGCTACCAGCCACCAGTTGTGGTCAGTCCATGATGCACGTCGGCCCGGAGGGACTCCCCTCCTCACCGTCCACAGGCGACGCCAGAGCGCGTCTGACCAGACTGGACGTTGTGCAAGTCACTGGGGAGACTGGACTAGTGTATCACAATCTTGTACTGCGGGTTTGAACGCTCCCAAGCCAAAAGTATATCAGCGGAATCTCCAGTAACAGGTGTGACACACCCCTGAGCCACAGTGTGTGACAGGTGTAAGTGGGACACCTGGCCTGGGGATACCATCCCTGGGGACTGAATCCCAGAGGTAGGAGGAGGAGGGATTAAAATCTCGAACCGCGTCTCCAGGTAACCACACCTTCCTCGTCACTCTGACACCCTCCTTGTCTAACTCCCTCACTCCAGGTGCCGCACACTTTGTCTCGTGTGGCATCCTCGCCTCACCTGCGCTCCCGGTTGAGTGGTTCTCGTCAGTGTGAAGCAATGAACGCAGGTGTGTTGGTCTTGTGAAACCCACGCACCTCCTCTGCCTCACAGACAGACGGAAGGCAGGTATCCAGCACGCGCTCCGGTAATGGTCGTCACACGTGAACCAGGCGATTAGCCCCACACACACACACACACACCCAGTGATCGTCGCTGTTAACTGTACCGCTGACGGTTGTTTATTGACCTCCATAACTCATGTTGTTGGATGATATAAGTTACGACAACAAGCTCGGAGAACCGCGCGGAGCGCCCACATCCCCACACTGTGGTCTGGGCTGCTGATGACGCTACGTAGGTGAGGTTTCCACACACACACACACACACACACTCTGCTTGCCCCCATATGTCCTACCACTGAGGAAACCCCCCTACACTGTAAACCCTTGACCCAGTCATGGGGAGTGTAAACCTGGTCACTGTCCATACCATGAAAAAAAAAAAGGATGATTTTTGAGGCCACTTTGTTACCTAGACTGTTCACTGGTGTTTGAGTGGTTAGGTCAGGCCCCAAGAGGATATGATGGTATGTAGTTTTTTAGAAACCCATCCGTACGTGTCAGGTATGTGTGGAATGTAAACGTATTGGTAAAGAGAAATGAGAATTATTGGTGACATAGCTCATGGGAAAGTTTTAACACTTTTCGATATATAAACCAAAGAAAAGGGTTTGATAATAACGCATAAACCTTGCGAAAAAGTTTCACTCTTGATAGTAAATAAACATAAAGTCCTCTGTTCTTAACGCTACCTCGCTATCGCGGGAAATGGCGAATAGTATAAAATATATATATATATATATTAGGTACAGTAGGGGTGAGGGTCAAGTCAATTGGGAGGTGAGTTTGAATGGAGAAAAACTGGAGGAAGTGAAGTGTTTTAGATATCTGGGAGTGGATCTGGCAGCGGATGGAACCATGGAAGCGGAAGTGGATCATAGGGTGGGGGAGGGGGCGAAAATTTTGGGAGCCTTGAAAAATGTGTGGAAGTCGAGAACATTATCTCGGAAAGCAAAAATGGGTATGTTTGAAGGAATAGTGGTTCCAACAATGTTGTATGGTTGCGAGGCGTGGGCTATGGATAGAGATGTGCGCAGGAGGATGGATGTGCTGGAAATGAGATGTTTGAGGACAATGTGTGGTGTGAGGTGGTTTGATCGAGTAAGTAACGTAAGGGTAAGAGAGATGTGTGGAAATAAAAAGAGCGTGGTTGAGAGAGCAGAAGAGGGTGTTTTGAAATGGTTTGGGCACATGGAGAGAATGAGTGAGGAAAGATTGACCAAGAGGATATATGTGTCGGAGGTGGAGGGAACGAGGAGAAGAGGGAGACCAAATTGGAGGTGGAAAGATGGAGTGAAAAAGATTTTGTGTGATCGGGGCCTGAACATGCAGGAGGGTGAAAGGAGGGCAAGGAATAGAGTGAATTGGAGCCATGTGGTATACAGGGGTTGACGTGCTGTCAGTGGATTGAATCAAGGCATGTGAAGCGTCTGGGGTAAACCATGGAAAGCTGTGTAGGTATGTATATTTGCGTGTGTGGACGTGTGTATGTACATGTGTATGGGGGGGGGGGGGGTTGGGCCATTTCTTTCGTCTGTTTCCTTGCGCTACCTCGCAAACGCGGGAGACAGCGACAAAGTATAAAAAAAAAAAAAAAAAATATATATATATATATATATATATATATATATATATATATATATATATAAAGTATATATAGTATATAGGTTTAACTTTATGTATAAACCACAGGGAAAGGTTTAACTCTCTACCTTCTTATTGTCTTTCCCAGTAACTATAACTTGGCTCATTTTTCAAAAGACATGTGTTTCACTTCCTCCAAAATTCGTAGTTACTTTCCCTTGTCTCTCTTCTTTTTCCCTTTCATTGTTCTCTATATTTCAATGAAGACCCGACCTTGAGGTGCCCTTTGGTCGGTGACTGGAGCCTTCAACATAAAAAGAATCATCGTAGGGAAATGATTGATTATATTACTGACTGTATAAACCATAGGGAAGGGTTTAACTAATGATAATAAACATTCATAAAACTTTTAACATAAAAATAGTAGGGTCAGGTTTGGATAGTAATGCTATCTAAACCATATGTAAAGGTTGAACTCTTGACTATGTAGAGACAGTAGAAAAAACTTGTAAGTTTGATTGATTATATCATTGACTGTGTATGAACCGTAGGGAAGGGTTTAACTAATGATAATAAACATTCATAAAACTTTTAACATGAAAATGGTAGGGTCAGGTTTAGATAGTAATGCTATCTAAACCATATGTAAAGGTTGAACTCTTGATTATGTAGAGACAGTAGAAAAAACTTGTAAGTTTGATTGATTATATCATTGACTGTGTATGAACCGTAGGGAAGGGTTTAACTAATGATAATAAACATTCATAAAACTTTTAACATGAAAATGGTAGGGTCAGGTTTAGATAGTAATGCTATCTAAACCATATGTAAAGGTTGAACTCTTGATTATGTAGAGACAGTAGAAAAAACTTGTAAGTTTGATTGATTATATCATTGACTGTGTATGAACCGTAGGGAAGGGTTTAACTAATGATAATAAACATTCATAAAACTTTTAACATGAAAATGGTAGGGTCAGGTTTAGATAGTAATGCTATCTAAACCATATGTAAAGGTTGAACTCTTGATTATGTAGAGACAGTAGAAAAAACGTGTAAGTTTGTCATGAATACACCACAGGGAAAGGTTTAACTATTAACGGTATTTGAACCTTAGGTAAATGTTTGACTCGGTGTTAAGCAAACCGTAAGAAAAAGTTCAACTATTAATGATACATTGACCTCAGGGTAAAGCTTATCTGATAGAAACCGGGTGAGGTAAAAATGTCGATAATGCTGCATGAACAGTGAGAGTCTTTGAGATTTTTAACAGATTCTCTCGGATGTCTTTTTTGCCAAGTAGAACAAAGAGAGACCTCCGACTCACACACTTTTCTCTCCTTGCTCTTTCGAGACAGATAAGGTCATCACCATCGGAAGGCCAACCACTTAAGATTATCACGTTTTAGCAGCAGCAGCAGCTGTTGGGGGAATAATGGCAGCGGGTCCGAGATTGGAGCAAGTCTTTAGGGCATTAGCATATGTCTTGGGTCGCCCCGGGATGGGATCAATTGTGATATACGCTTCACAAGCCCCACCACCACCACCACCACCAGCAGCAGGACGTAGGGGATGGGGGTTTTTATGGGGTTTGACCCTCCCTGAGGCTGGGGCATTGTGGTGTTGTAGATCCTACATAACCCGACCAGGATGATGGCCGGGGTTATTATTGACTATGTTACTGTCACCGGTGGTGTTGGATCATGGTACCTTCAGCACAAGTAGGGATGTAGTGTTCGGTGGTCTATGGTGTCCACTGGAGAGCACTGCGCTGTCGGAGGTGCGACGGAGAGGGAATACGATCCTTCTTGAACAGTTTTGTCTCAAGCCTGTTTGGAGGGATTCCATTCCATACCTCTTTACAAGTGTTCATCATATCCTCTTTCTCAAAGGTTCTTCATAGACTCACCACAAGAGTTCGTTGCGACTGCGGAAGAAGTCTCTTTCTCTCTGCTTTCACCGAAGGAGTTCGTAAAGGCTTGTTTGCAGCAATCTCGCATTGTTTTGATAGAAGCCTTCATGTCTCTGAAAGGAGAGTCGGAGTCACGTCTGCCTTTCTCGGAAGCGTCTTTTACTTCGCCTATGAGCGGAAAGGGCGTCGTCAGGAGGGTGGGCAGCTGCCGAGCACGGATCGGCCACGAGGCGCACTTACCTCCGCGGCTCAGCTGCTCCACGTCCAGCCAAAGTGTGGGGCGTGGACGAGATCCGAGGGGACGGATCCCTGGGGACGGTGTCCCAAGCTGGGACACACAGACCGGGCCAGGTCGGCTTGATTTGCAGCAGCAGCTCGTGGTAATTACCCTGTTTATGGTCCATCAGTATTTGAAACATGATGCCCATAAAAGTTTGGACGTAAATTCCCGGTAATTTCACATTAAATTATTTATCCTTTTTATTAATTAACTAATAATCATAACGAGTCACGGAACAATACAGACATATTGCCGACTGATGGATCTGTGTGTCCGCCCAGCTTGCAGACTGATCATTGTTCTTTGTGTTTTAATCTGGTATCATAAGAGTTTTTGTTTTTTTTTCTCTGGTGTTGATGATCGTCAGGCAGTCATGAAGCCCTCAGCCAACAACCCCCCCTGGCGTGAGCAGTGGTGTCAGGACGACCTCGTCCTTCCTGTTCCTCCCCCACATGGATGTACCATTCACGCCACCTGGTTTTACCTGGCTTAAGAAATACGACCTTCAACTATTGACTGCGGTTTCCCCCCCCCCCCCCCCTCTCTCTCCCCTCTCTCTCGTGTATAACCCATCCTCATTGATTAGCCTCGTTGAGGACGAGGTCAGCACGTACACTTGGGTGGTGTTGGCCTTGAGCACGGCCGCCCTTGCCACCCTGTGGTACGAAGGCGGACAAAATGGGGGGTACAGAGGTTGATGGTGATCGAGCGCTGTAAGCAGAAACCACAATTCAAGACTTCCACAGTGTGTGTGTGTGTGTGTGTGTGTGTGATCACTTCGCCCTCCACAACGGTATCTCTGCCTCACATACTTGACAGGTATCCGATCTTTCGTCCGTCGTGGATAGTTCATGTGTTTCACGCCTCGCCACTCAACTCAATAATTCTTGCCCGACCTTTGTAAACAGTTCTCTTACCGTGGAACTCCACATTGGTAATTCATTCAGCGTTACCCGGTCCTTTAAACATCTCTCTTGTCACTCAGCCACCGGGGGGCCCCCCAGCCCCGCGGACATTTTAAAGATACAGTGTGTATCTCTTTTGCGTCGCCGGGCCCACGGGAAGAGGAGGAGTGGGGGTGTGTGGTGTCGTAAATTCGTCGCTGTCTTGACAAAAATCATTGTGTAAACATGGAGGATTTAGGTCATCGAGAGAGTCCCGGGCCGAGGGCAAGAAACGACAGTAATTTGGCCACCGCCTCTCTCACAGGAACCAAAGACGTACTTGTGAAGCTGTTGACCGGCAGTGGAGTTGTGAGACGTCAGCGACTGAGGCATGTGGATTAACTCTGGCTTTAACCTTTGAAAACTGTTACGTATTGTGATGATTATATTCTATCATTCATTAAGGGTAAGGACAAATACATACTCCCTTCCACCATTGGAGAGTAAAGTTACTTTTGTGTTTTGTTATGGTGTCATAAGCGCCTGTCGGCAACGCAAGAAACAAACACAAGTGTTGGATTTTTTTTTGTTTAGATTTTATGATTTTTTTTTTTCGTTCGTACGGGTTCTGGCGACTGGATTGTGATGATCCTTGGATGTATCGACTGGAGGGACGGGTTCTGGGAGTTGTAGAATCTGGGAGGGACTTGCTGTGGGGAGGGGTAGGAGAGGGAGGGAGGGTGGAGGTGGGGGCAAGAGAGGGAAGGAGGGAGGGTTCTTGGGAGTGTGGTGAGCAAGAGAAAGCCAGGCAGAGAGATTAGAAGCAAGAGGAGGCTGACTAAATCCCAGGGCTTAACCCGGGTGTTCCCTTGTCATATTTTGGTTGGACATCCTCACAGACTCAGTCTCCTCTCCCCCTCCACACCCACCCCTCACCCGCTTCCCCTTCTCCTCCACCCTGGTATATCGTCTGTCTTTGTCACCCAATATACCAGCCGCTGTGGGCCTGACTTCCCACCATCCCCTTAAGCCATGAAGTTTCGAGTTTCATGATCTTGATAACGCGGGTTCGAGCCCTTGCCCTGGTATTTATTATACACATCCATGACGCTCACAGAGGATCGTGGGTATGTGGTCAGCGTCGCGCCCCACGGCCACCGCCAGAGCCCCAGCCCTCGCAGCTGCGCACGCGAACCACCATATAGCACAACTCACGAAGACAAGGCTTACAATTTTCTCTCAAGTTATTACGTACAAAAACCTCGTCTCTTCTCTTGAGATTATTTTTGTTTTTTTCTTCTCTCTTTTAGCTGAAAATGAAACCACGAGAGACCTGAGTGTGGTTTCCCCCAGTCAGGTCAAGTCTGAGGTCGAATCGGGTCATTTATAAGAGCAGGTCAGGTTGCACGTCGAGTCAGGTCATGTCCTGGGGTTCATATCGTCACCACCCGCCCCCCTCCCTTCCCACTCCCCCATGGTGTCGGGTGGTCGCATTAGCCAGTCGACTACGTCTTGAATTACTGATGCAGCTCTCCCTCCCCCCCTCCCGCCACACCACCTCCCCAGATGACGCCCCGCCCTCCGTCCTCCTCCACCCCCAGCTTAACCAAGCCCTCCCCTCCCCCCCCACAACCTCCCCAGCGGGTCACAGCGACCCCGTGAATCCTGCCCTCCCTCTTGCTCCTGTTATTGTACCCGTTGACAGCCCCTTTCTCCCCACTACACTCACCCCACCCATAGCCTCCCACCCCCATCACCCCTTCCCTCCCTCCCTCCCTCCCGCAGCTTCACCAGGAAGACTAATTCCACCATAATCCACCTCAATCTCTATCACTCTCACACCCCCGATGTTCTCCTCCCCTCTCCCTCCACTCCTACGTGACCCCCTCTCCCGCCTCCTCCCATGGTCCTTCTCCCCTCTCCCACCTCTCACTTCTCCCACTCCACCCCCGTCCCCTCCCTCCCAGCCCCAATCTCCCCTCTCTCAGGCTCAGGAACTGGGTCGGTGAGTGAGGGGTTTTGACGGCCGTAAACGAGGTCAGGGGGAGAGGATGGAGGATGGGAGAGGAGGGAGAGAGGCAGGCTGCGGAGGAGGAGGAGGAGTGGCGAGCGGTAGGGAAGAGAGTGACAGAAGGAGAGGAAGACCGAGAGAGAGGAAGTCTTGAAGGAAGAACGAGAGAGAGAGAGAGAGAGAGAGAGAGAGAGAGAGAGAGAGAGAGAGAGAGAGAGAGAGAGAGAGAGGAGGGGGTTGGGATGTATGTGGCGAGTTCGCTGATGTGTTTGCTGAGCACCCCACAAGAGGGCTTCCCTCCCTCCTCCCCCGGCCGGTGGCCCGGCTCCACAAAAGACAAATTATCCCTCGTCGTGGCCCCTTCACCCTCCCCTCCCCCCTACCCACCGATTGTTGTTCATGCCTCTGTAATTTACAGGATTAAAAGCCCCATAATCGCCCATTGTCCCAGGAATCAACAGCAGGAGCCAGTCATGTGCAGGCGGGGGTCCGGACGACACCATTGGAGGCAGACGACAGCTATTATCACACACACACACACACACACACACACACACACACACACACACATGGGGTTATATGATACACGTCTCTCTTTACGCTGATTGGACGGGATGGGGTTCCCCTGCTGGTAGGAAGAGGTGTTGTATATGGTCGTGATCAGACGACTTTGTTTTGTTTTTTTTCTTGGCGTTGTATCGGCCACAAGCGATTAATACCATCATGACGGGAAGAAAACGGTTTATGTCAGAAACCTTTGGTTGAGTTACGGACATGTCCTGACTGTTAGACTAGCAAGAAGTAGTTTAATAGAAACGTTTCGTAGCTTGTTGGACAGGCGAAAAGCCAACTGTGATTGGGTGGACGCCTCAAATGGCCTTTAGATTGGAGAGAAACCAGTTATAATCTTGAAACCTCTCACATCTGATGGGTTGGCTAAGAACCAGTTATGATAACGAAGAAACCTTTCAACCATGTTAGTCTGGCTAGAAACCAAGTGGTATAAGGTAGAAACCTATTTCATAAGTATGGGGAGAAAACAGTTAGATCCTTGGGGAGAAACCCATTAGGTCACTTGGGGAGAAACCAGTTGTATCCTTAGGGAGAGACCGATGAGATCCTTGGGGAGAAAATGAGACTGCTTGGGGAGAAACCAATGATATCACATAGGGAGAAACCTTTTTGCATACAGAGACCATCCATACTGCATACAGAGACCATCCATACTGCATACAGAGACCATCCATACTGCATACAGAGACCATCCTTACTGCATACAGAGACCATCCATACTGCATACAGAGACCATCCATACTGCATACAGAGACCATCCATACTGCATACAGAGACCATCCATACTGCATAGAGACCATCCATACTGCATACAGAGACCACCCTTACTGCATACAGAGACCATCCATACTGCATAGAGACCATCCATACTGCATAAAGAGACCATCCATACTGCATACAGAGACCATCCATACTGGTGAAGAATATTACAGTGCGTTGACCTGTGGTCATGTTTAGTGAGGCGTGCGTTATATCTGAGTGGTGGGGACGCATGGCGTTGTCCAGGATACATTCCGTGGTCACGTGCCACCCCCCCCCCCCCTGTGAGTTACCGAATTACACACACACACACACACACACACACACACACACACACACACACACCTGGATGTTCCTTTGTTGGTGGCACTTGCTTCATGTTTATCTCTCTCCTTTGTCTTTCCCGGCAGGTGTTATTGGTGTTTACTCTCTCTCTCTCTCTCTCTCTCTCTCTCTCTCTCTCTCTCTCTCTCTCTCTCTCTCTCTCTCTCTCTTACACACACACACACACACACACACACACACACACCGCTTTTAAGGGGACTGCTTCTAAGTTGTGTGTTCAGGGCCAGACCGCCTCGCTTGGACCTTGAGTTTGTGTGGTCTGTGTGACTCTCTCTCTCTCTCTCTCTCTCTCTCTCTCTCTCTCTCTCTCTCTCTCTCTCTCTCTCTCTCTTACACACACACACACACACACACACACACACACACCGCTTTTAAGGGGACTGCTTCTAAGTTGTGTGTTCAGGGCCAGACCGCCTCGCTTGGACCTTGAGTTTGTGTGGTCTGTGTGACTCTCTCTCTCTCTCTCTCTCTCTCTCTCTCTCTCTCTCTCTCTCTCTCTCTCTTACACACACACACACACACACACACACACACACACACACACACACCGCTTTTAAGGGGACTGCTTCTAAGTTGTGTGTTCAGGGCCAGACCGCCTCGCTTGGACCTTGAGTTTGTGTGGTCTGTGTGACTCTCTCTCTCTCTCTCTCTCTCTCTCTCTCTCTCTCTCTCTCTCTCTCTCTCTCTCGTCAGCCACCAACCAGGGAGGCTTATCATTATCGGTACTAGTACCCCCCCCCCCCCCCCCCCATGCCAGCCTGGCTGGATATCTGGAGGGTTAGTGATGGCCGGAGCATCATGATCCGGCACTTCAGCAGCTGTCTAGTGGCACTCCTTTACCCCAGGCGGCTCTCTTATCTCTCTCCCTCTCACACCTACACACGTGGGCAGGTATAACATTTCAGCTCCCACATACGGAATGTCCATCTCAGACACGACACTTGGCAACACGCGTCACCCCACACGAATCCTTCTTCACAATCTTCTTGAATTCTTTCCTGCGCGGTGAACACTGCGCGATAGCCATGCCCTTTTGGCCGTCTTGTCGTAAGTATTAGTCGGTAAGTACTCTCTCTCTCTCTCTCTCTCTCTCTCTCTCTCTCTCTCTCTCTCTCTCTCTCTCTCTCTCTCTCTCTCTCTCTCTCTCTCTCTCCCCATCCCCCCCGGGGGCGCCCAGCAAAACTCCCCCTCTAATCCACTCTCCCGACAAATTACCTCATTTCCCCCGCAATTGGGACTCTCAGGTCGATTACGGTCTATTTGCAGCCGTCTGCACCGAATCCCCCCCTTCCCCCACACTTCCCTCCTCTCTCTCTCTCTCTCTCTCTCTCTCTCTCTCTCTCTCTCTCTCTCTCTCTCTCTCTCTCTCTCTCCCAACCTGAGCCACGGCAGCAGCAGCTGTGTGTGTGTGTGTGTGGTGGAGGCGTCGCCAGCATTATCGTGCTGTGTCGTC
>NC_092237.1:50224543-50234543 GCF_036320965.1 Panulirus ornatus
GGCCAGAGACTCTCTTTTTTCACCTCAGTCGCCAGCCTAATGTGCGATGATGGCGGGAGGAGGGTGGCAGGATTAACAGGGGAGGAGTGGGCAAGGGGTAAGGGGAGAGGAGGAGGAGGAGGAGGGAGGCGGAGGAGGAGGAGGAGGAGGAGGAGGGAGTGACTAGGGTGGGAAGTTGAGGGTGAGGGTGAAGGGTTAGGTAGTACTTGGGGGAAGGGGTGGGGGGTTATGGGTCGTCATAGGCCCTGGGTTGTGGTACAGAAGTAACTGTATTTATGTATAATAATTTTCCTGTAACGTCATCTGTACTGATGGTGACGAAGAAGTTTGCTTGGCTGTATTGTTAGTGAAGTTGTTAGTGAGGGGAGAGTGTTTGCTTGGCTGTATTGTTAGTGAGGGGAGAGTGTTTGCCTGGCTGTATTGTTACTGAGGGGAGAGTTGTATGGGTGTAATGTTCCTGAGGGGAGAGTTATATGGCTGTAATGTTAATGAGGGGAGATGAATGTGAATGGATACGTTGTTACTGAGGGGACGTTATTAGAGCTATATTGTCAACAACAGAGGGGAGGTTATTATGGCTATATCGTAACAGAAGGGAGGTTATTGTGGCTATATTATGAAAGAGGGGAGATCGTTATGGCTATGTTATTACTGAGGGGACATCATTAGGGCTACATCTTTACTAAGGGGAGATTATTATGGCTAGGTTGTCAGTGAGGGCACACTCGTAAGGCTGTAATGTTAGTGAGGGGGAAGAGTCGTACAGTTATTATAATGTTCCTGTATCGGTAATTACCTCCAGTCATCGTACTGCCACATTCAACTTCATCATCCCATGATAGCCGCTGGGGGCGCGCGCAGTCTGCTGCATGAGAGAGAGAGAGAGAGAGAGAGAGAGAGAGAGAGAGAGAGAGAGAGAGAGAGAGAGAGAGAGAGAGAGAGAGAGAGAGAGAGCAATTCCATCGTGTGTATAGCTAGGTCGTTAAGGTATTATTAATTTCGTTTGATGATCTGCGTGACTTTTATCTGCCTGACCCTTTACATTGGTCTATACTTTATACACTTCTCTTTATGTATACTTTTTTTTTTTCGGGGGAGAGGATTAGATTTCCCTCGTGTGTTCTTCGTAAATGAATCGTGTTTGTTCAATTCTCTCTCTCTCTCTCTCTCTCTCTCTCTCTCTCTCTCTCTCTCTCTCTCTCTCTCTCTCTCTCTCTCTCTCTCTACCTGCACACCTCCCGTTATTCTGACTCGTTTCCTCCCGGCTCATCACGCCTTTTAAGCTCCGCCTCACAAGGCATTAAGTGTTTTTCTCTTCTTCCATTTCCACTCGTGTTTGTTCTGCTGTGTTTTCTTATCCAACATCTGTCGTGACTTGTCTTTCCCCCCCGCCTCTCTCTCTCTCTCTCTCTCTCTCTCTCTCTCTCTCTCTCTCTCTCTCTCTCTCTCTCTCTCTCTCTCTCTCACACAACCATTTTCTTTCTGCTTTACCCTCACTTGGGTTGCTGGCATTCACTCCACAGACAGACACACACTCCTCGTGTTACGCATGATACTTGACAACACGTAACTTACCCCCCCTACACCCCCTCGACTCCTGTGGTAACTGGGTGTTAAACCCTGTGGTGGTGAGCGCTACGCGCCCGTCTTGCCCGATGGCAAGATCCCCGTCGCAAAGTTAGTCATCTGGTTTTGTTGGTGTCCTGCCCAGGTGGCTGTTCTTCCTACCTGCCCTACCCGCTGGTCCTTAACTATGACCTCACATCCCCAAAATGACCATGATTGCTCACGCTCCACAGGATGGTTGAACGTGCCGAGGCACTCCTGTACGACAGTGGGATGTTGACACGCGCAAACGACGGGACAACGATGCTTGCCAGACGTAATATTATGACGCAGACAGCCACCGTTCACAAAGTTTCGTTCATTTTCTCTCTCTTTTTTTTTTTTAATCTGTCACTCTTTCTCTCCTCTCCCCTCATGGCTCACATGCGGGTGACGGTTACAAAAAAAAAAGAAAAAAAGCTGCGGTGTTGCCATATATCGGTCATTGGTGGATCAGTCGCCCCGAGAAGATGATATCGTAAATATTTAACATGTAGGTATGTATTCCGAGGTGGGTAGCGAGAGCAACAGACACACTAGCATGCATGGCCGTGTCCAGAGAACGCACGGGTTATAATCTTAGCATCTTATCCCCCTGTCTCGAACGGGGGTAAGATAACTGACGACATTTACTGGATCGGTAACATCTGCACGTGGAGGTAATTTATACAGAGGGAGTGTATATATACACACTGGCATAACTGGAGGAAGGTTTTATAAATATTTAGGATGAGGGAGAAGGGGGTGAGGGGGTTGGTGTGGTGGTGGTGGTGGCTGGGGTTGAGGGAGTCTGTTTGGGATCCCCTGCTGAGCGAGGTCTGGCCCAGGGGCTGGGGCTCCTCCACTCGGTTACAAGAATGAAGTGTTTACGTCCATGTGAGCTTAATTGTCTCGATTTCATCAACAAGAAGTGATTTTTTAAGGGGCGGGGGAGGAGGTAATGCATCATTCATTCTGTATTTATCAGTAACGTTTCCTCCTTGAGATTTGGCGCAAGTTTGGGCAGCCATGATGTTACAACACGATGGAAATAAAAAAACGAAGTCAAAATTGCGATAACTCCGAGCTGCTGCCGCCCCCCTTGGCTTATCTGGTAGGACTGTGTATAAATAAAGCTGTAAACAGAACGTCGCAACGTATTCGTTGTCCCCCCGCTGAGGCCTGGTGCCATAAATGTCATAATTTACGTAACTTTCCACTTGGCAACCCTTCGCCGTTCACACAAAAACCCCCCCAAGTCATTTTTGTTTGGGTGCGAGTGCAGGCCAAGAATCTTCATCGCCCCTGAAATGAGCGTTGTGGCCACATACCGCACACATGTTCGAGTGCAGTGATGTCGCCTGACCTCGGCTCAAACAAAGAGTGTCGTATGTGGCGGGGGGAAGAAAAAGATTACATTTGGCGCGAAGCGATTACATTTGGCCGGGGGGGGAGAACCCTCTCCCGTTTTCTCCTTGAAGTGTGGACGGGTGTGGGTTTTGGTGGCATCCCGGGTGCTTTTTGTGGTCCAGGTGACGGTGGTGGGGGGGGGGGGGGACTTTGTCTCTGTTGCTAGTATATTTATGGTGATTTTTTGTTTTGTGTCTTGTTCCTCTCCTGCCGCTTTCGTGCGCTCTTTGTGTAGATCGTTCGGACTTACATATGTGTGTGTGTGTGTGTGTGTGTGTGTGTGTGTGTGTGTGTGTGTGTGCGCGCGCGCGCGTGTGTGTGTGTCTGTGTGTGTGTGTGTGTGTGTGTGTCATGGAGGGAGTCGCAGGAGAAATTCCTCCCTCAGTGTTTTCAAGATTTTCCCGAGTAAGTAGAACAAGTCACGTTGCTGCTTTACCTCCCATCATTGGCATGACCAAGATCAAACATGATTTTAGGAGAACTTTACGTTCATTACGACCTGATTACGAGGCATTAAACCCCCCTTCCCCCTCCTCTCGTCGAATGGTTTCGTCTCGAATCAAACTAACGAAAACCTGCTATTGAATTCATGCTTCCTGGTCGAGTCTGTTCGAAACCCTCTGTCTAAATTCTGTTCCGTTTTGCTGTTCAGACCCGCCACTGAGTTCCCACGTCCCGATTTAAGTGGACATGAAGCCCACCGATGTTGGAATTCCCGATTCCCGATTGAGGCCGATGAAATTCGCAACAGGAATGCAACGGCTTTGTCTGAAGGGGATGAGCGACCAGCTGACGTCGGATGAAAAAATAATATTATTCACATTATTCACGGGAACACAACACTGAGGAACTCTTCCCCGTTAGATCAGGTTCAACGGATCCGGACCATCACAACATCATAAGCAAACGGAATAGGAGATTATAATGTTGTATGTACGAATGTGTAACTCATCGGAGACCTTAGTTATAATGTTGTATGTACGAATGTGTAACTCATCGGAAACCTTAGTTATAATGTTGTATGTACGAATGTGTAACTCATCGGAAACCTTAGTTATAGAAAAGACTAAACGTAAGGTCGTGAATGTGCTCACTTATGAGAATTGATGATACTAAGGTAATCTTTGGTTCATTGCCTCTCTGACAGTACACACACACACACACACACACACACGCACGCACACACGCACGCACGCACGCACGCACACACGCACGCACGCACGCACGCACGCACGCACGCACACACACACACACACACACACACGCACGCACGCACGCACGCACGCACGCACGCACGCACGCACACACACACACACACACACACACACACACACACACACACACGCACGCACGCACACACGCACGCACGCACACACACACACACACACACACACACACACACACACACACACACGCACGCACGCACGCACGCACGCACGCACGCACGCACACACACACACACACACACACACACACACACACACACACACACGCGCACGGACGCACGCGCACACACACACACACACACACACACACACACATAGGAACAACGGGGAGACAATTTCGATGTATAGAATATTATTATCGTGGAAAGGGAACAAAGGACGTGAGCCGGGAAGCCCATTTTTTTGTTTTGTTTTGTTTTGAAAAAGTTGAGGTTGGGAGCAGCGCGCCTCGAGTTTTTTTTCTTTTTTTTTTTTTTGTCATTGAACGATTGCTTTCCTCTTGATGTATGTAGATAACCAGCCAGGAGGATTTGAACCCCAGAGTCATTGAGTGACGTGAAAAGCCAGGAGGTAGTGCATCAGTCCTTCAAAAAGATGCTAAGGGTAGGAAACATCATGAGGGCGTAACTTACATTTAGATAAGAAACTTGTAAGTAAAGATGTAAAAAAAAAAAAAAAAGATTCATGTGTGGTATAAGGATAATGGATGAATATAATACACTGAATAATGCAACAGTGAACTTATACGGCAAAAAAAAGGTACATAAGGATGATAGATGAATATAATAAACTGAATGATGCAACAGTGAACTTGTACGGCATGCATGGCATATCTGTGTCTGACGTTAAATGACGTTCAAGAGATGGGGGCCTCCTGGGTGTAAAAACCCCTCCTATTATATAGCACGCACAAAAAAAGGGTCAGTTCTAAGAAGTCCATCTTGCATAAGATAGGGTTGTGTGTATGTACGTAGAGTTACCTAAAGTTGAGACATCATGGACATACGAGGTCAAGAGACGGCGGGGCCACACAAGCGTAAAAAACATCTCGACGTAAACACAAGGTCCAAAAAAAGGGATATGATTTTTGATTACTTTTTCTCATACTTTATCTTTTCTCAAGATGGCCGCGATGGGGGCTTAGTTTTACGCGTCATACTTCAATAACATGGACACACAAAAATGAAAGAAGGACGAGATGCGATAGCACGGATATTCGTAAGTATTCGCAAATATTGATAATGAAGAGGAATACGGAGTCAGTTCACCAGCAGGTTGCTTCAGTAGGTAGGCTAAGCAGACAGCAGCAGGGGGTACCGCTCATGAACAAACCAGAAAGCAGGTAACATTGCTAATAATACTGGCTAGCAGGTCGTTCTGCTAACATTCAGACCAGCAGGCAGACCAGGAGGTCGTCCTGCTGAGCAGGCCAGCAGGCAAGGTGGTTCGTTCGTTCGAACTCCTTGGCCGTTACCGTCCACGGCCTTGTGGCGCAACGGATAACGCGTCTGACTACGGATCAGAAGATTCCAGGTTCGAATCCTGGCAAGGTCGCAACGTTGTTTTACGAGGTATTATCAGTTTTCATGATACGTATGGTCGAGGAACGTGATTGAAAGGCACGTCCTCGTTCAAATAGTGTATAGGGATTGAGAATTATAGACTTAATCCTCATCAAAAAGTGTTCACGGTAGAAATTATGGTTATGATTTGACTCCCAAGACACAACGCTCCCTCCTCATGCGTTCTAAAAGTTAGACACACACACACAAACACACACACACACACAAACAAACAAACACACACATATAGACACACACACACACACACACACCCGTTAAGCGTTGCAGCCTACCGAGCTTAGGAGCCCAGGTTCGAGGACCAGAGAGGGCGCCTGGCTCCGAGCCAACCCAGTTTTTTCTTGGGCAAGTCGAGTAATGGATGGGTACTTGCTTGTAACTTGGATATACGTGTACACCAGGTCTGGAGATGTGGCATAACATGTATGTACAAGTGTCTCGTAACCAACACACACACACACACACACACACACACACACACACACACACACACACACCTGCATTCCTAACCTAACCCATCATGTTACCCAACAGACTGTCTACCTACATTGTCTACCATATGTTGCTCAACATGCTATCTACCCGCATGATGTTATCTACCATGTTACTCAACAAACTATCTACCTACGAAACATCATCTATTAGCTAACATGTTATGTATATCTCCATAACATTATCTACCATGTTACTCAACAACCTACCCACATCACATTATCTACCATGTTACTCAACAATCTACCCACATAACGTTATCTACCATGTTACTCAACAATCTACCCACATAACGTTATCTACCATGTTACTCAACAATCTACCCACATAACATTATCTACCATGTTACTCAACAATCTACCCACATCACATTATCTACCATGTTACTCAACAATCTACCCACATCACATTATCTACCATGTTACTCAACAATCTACCCACATCAGATTATCTACCATGTTACTCAACAATCTACCCACATCACATTATCTACCATGTTACTCAACAATCTACCCACATCAGATTATCTACCGTGTTACTCAACAATCTACTCACATAACATTATCTACCATGTTACTCAACAATATAACATTATCTACCATGTTACTCAACAATCTACCCACATCACGTTATCTACCATGTTATCCAACACTCTACCCACATAACATTATCTACCATGTTACTCAACAATCTACCCACATCACATTATCTACCATGTTACTCAACAATATAACATTATCTACCATGTTACTCAACAATATAACATTATCTACCATGTTACTCAACAATCTACCCACATCAGATTATCTACCATGTTACTCAACAATCTACCCACATCACATTATCTACCATGTTACTCAACAATCTACCCACATCACATTATCTACCATGTTACTCAACAATCTACCCACCTCATTAACTACATGTTACTCCACAATCTACCCACATCACATTATCTACCATGTTACTCAACAATCTACTCACATCACATTATCTACCATGTTACTCAACAATCTACCCACATCAGATTATCTACCATGTTACGTAACAAGACTAACTAAACATCACATTACACACCATGTTATCCAGCAGACTAGCCACACCGAACAAGCATGGCTTCCCTCTCAGCGCCGACTTACAAGTGTAGTACCAGCACTGCTGGCCTACGTCCTCATCCAACGCTTCGTACCACTGGTGCAGGGACACACGGCTCTCCCGCCTGCTTCACCCTCCGCGTCGGGTAGATATGGTCGCAGGGGAAGTCAGCCTAAGCAGTCAGCTGTGTTTATGCGCCGCCACACTGAACACTAGTCTATGTTTACAGAGGAAAAATATGCTCTGTTAACATGGTGGTTGCATATAATATACACGGGAAAATGAAACACGATAAGAAGTTTTTTTTGCATATACCACATCACACGCACCACTATGACCTCTTACAATATATATATATATATATATATATATATATATATATATATATATATATATATATATATATATATATAGAGAGAGAGAGAGAGAGAGAGAGAGAGAGAGAGAGAGAGAGAGAATGTGTGTGTGTGTGTAAGCGGTTTTATGTAGACTTAGTAGAAATCAAAGCTTTAACACTGGAGTAGGACTGGAATCTTATTAGTAAAAGTTTAGTCAAGAATCATAAAACATTACGTAGGATTAAAAGGAAAAAAAAAAGAAAATCAGTCACTATAGTGTTGAATGGGGCGGGCACGGCTCGTGTGTTGCCTCATGTACGATGCTTTAAGAGGATTAGATGTTTTAATTCCCTGACGCACGTGATTCTGACATTGAATTTTTTCTTGAATTTTTCCTCATTAATAGTCATAGGATATTTTTTTTTCTCTTACATATGAATATGAAGTTTAGACATGAATATCTCCTCCTCCTCCTCTTCCTCCTCTTCCTCCTCCCCCTCAACTCTGGGTCTGAGTTAGGAAATGCTGTTGATTAATGGTGGAAGCCGTGGTGGGCGTCTGTAATATTACCACCACGTTTTCTTTTCTGATGTTCAAAGTAAGGAAATCATTTTCTGTTTGTAAGCGTCGCTTTAACTCGAATGTAACGACTGTGTATGTGTGTGTGTGTGTGTGTGTGTGTGGCGTAACGAGCATTCAGCAGTCGATAACCATTCAATGAAGCAAACATGGCATTCGAGTGTTTTGGAGGCGTCCGTCTGTGTGTGTGCGCGTGAGGCAGGCAAGACCATCTGATGATAAGATTGGCTCATTATGTTCGAGTGGCTGAATTTATTCTTACAAATTCAAGTTTCGACTCCTCCTGCTCCGTGTCTGACAAGAAGCGGGGCTGGTCACAGCGATACAAGTGGCCTTGCTCGCTCCAGTACAGGGGAGGGCTAGCTACCGCTCACACATATGGCTCTCTCCCTGCACTTCCCTGTTAACCCGGGGTGGATCCTACAATGCCTTTGTCTCCATCTGTTCTCCTGGCCTTACAGTTCTCTCTCTCTCTCTCTCTCTCTCTCTCTCTCTCTCTCTCTCTCTCTCTCTCTCTCTCTCTCTCATGATACTGGTGGTCTCTTCCTATCTCTCCTCCCTCTATACATTTCCACCAGTCAGCCGTGTCTCCTGACCTCCCTCACCCCGCGCCCCTTCCTCCTGTGAGCCCCATCCTCCAATCCTAGCAGACCTCAACAGCGTAACTAAGTACCAGGTTCAGGTGGCGCCACGCAGGTGACAGATAAACTGTCGTAAATAAACAAGCCGATAGAGTGAATTCTGAACTCACTTGATGCAAACTTCTCGACGACGAAGTAGCCACTACATATTATCATATGTAAGAACGAAAGTATATACATGTATATACATGTGTATGTGGGTGGGTTGGGCTATTCTTTCGTCTGTTTCGTTGCGCTACCTCGCTAACGCGGGAGACAGTGACAAAGTTTGATGAATATGAATATAATAAGAACGAAAGTATTACCGTGGGATATTTATTATACTTTTTATGAAGATATTAGCTTGGGTTAGATATTGTGAAAGAGGGGTACTTCGTTGTTGATGGAGGAGGATCCTTAAAGTGTACATTATGAGACGAAATTACGCACATTTTTTAGATAGTTTCCTACGAGTGTACACATAGTTTCCTAAGAGTGTAAGGTAAGTAGTTTCCTACGAGCGTAAGGTAAGTAGTTTCCTACGAGCGTAAGGTAAGTAGTTCCCTACGAGCGTAAGGTAAGTAGTTTCCTACGAGCGTAAGGTAAGTAGTTTCCTACGAGTGTAAGGTAAGTAGTTTCCTACGAGCGTAAGGTAAGTAGTTTCCTACGAGCGTAAGGTAAGTAGTTCCCTACGAGCGTAAGGTAAGTAGTTTCCTACGAGCGTAAGGTAAGTAGTTTCCTACGAGTGTAAGGTAATTAGTTTACTACGAGCGTAAAGTAAGTAGTTTCCTACGAGCGTAGGTATACCATTGTCCTTAAACCCTCGTCAGTTTTGTTCAAGGTAAGTATTGATAAGCCTGGTAACTCATAACCTCAACCATGGCTCTGATCGGGAGGAGACTTGTTAACTTGAACTCTGACTTATAGAGATGATTAAGTGGGTTCGGAATGTACTTGAACTCTGACTTATAGAGATGAATAAGTGGGTTCGGAATGTACTTGAACTCTGACTACAGGGATGATTAAGTGGGTTCGGAATGTACTTAATATTTTCATAGTAACAGACGCGGCGCGGG
>NC_092237.1:50237043-50247043 GCF_036320965.1 Panulirus ornatus
TTTTTTTTTGTGATGGGAACATTGGCGTCTTAGAATTGACGTGAATTAGTTTTGAAAAGGACGTGTGTAAGATTTAATTATACGGAAGAACGCGTGTAAAGGCGACTAAGTTCGCCCCCACTGATAATGTATATATAGGCAGGGTGGGAGTGTTCGGACACATCAGTACGACCCCAGTATAGTGAATTGAATAAAAGTATATTACGAAACCGCTTTATGTTGACTTCTCAGCCAGCAGAAATCAATTGTGAAGTAATGCATATTTATGAGTCAGTTTGTTTATCTAAGGTGGTGCAGTTTAACATTACATGCAGTAAATGATTCTGTTGAGATTAAATTTCGTTGGGGGTGGAGGTTGGAGTTGCCAGCTAGGAGGCCCGTGGTATGATAAACCAGCTGTCTTTATAAAATACTTTTTGTGCCGTGGTCTCTTAGTACGAAGTCTGTTTCTCGCGTCAAGGGAAAAAGATATCGTAAGTATTGATGAAGGATATTCGTTATTTTCAAGCTTTCTTTCATTGTATTCCAGTAATGTGGTGTTCAGAGGCAAAGCACATTAGCTGAAGCCGTTGTATTTCATTTATAAACTGGAATTTTTTGGTTTGATGTTTGTCAGCGGTGATTAAGTCCCGCTGGGTTAAAGAACTGTGAAATGGAGAATGAAACGAGCGAGCGGTCACAAGAGCTGAGGAGCTGAGAGAAAGATGAGATGCTAGAAATTTGCTCGTAACGTTTGCAACTGCCACAGATGCCATTCAGATCTGATTTACATTTATATTAATTAATTTTAAAAGCAATTTTTTTGTGGAGAATTATGACCTGGATTCATTTTTTTTTTAATCGGTACGTATTGATATGCATTGAGAATAGTGGGAGTCTAGGAGTGTGTGGTCTTGTGTATGAGTAGATAGTAATAATTCAACAGTTTACTCGACATTCACACACACACACACACACACACACACTAATCCCCCACGCCACGTTCAACAGTATTTGGGCGTCCCATTCTTGTTACAATTATGGGACCTTCAACAATGTTCTTCATATTAATGGCTAATGACCCATGTTGTATTCTGTTTTTGTATCTTTTTTTTTTCTTAATACATGGAGGGCGGCAGCCCACTTGTAACGTGTTTCATCCTCGCCACTATTATGTACAATTATAATATATACTCAAGTATTTCAAATACTTGTAATCTCTCGCCCACGCCATGGCGTGTATGTGTGTGCATGTGGTGTGTGTGTGTGTGTGTGTGTGTGTGTGTGTGTGTGTGTAGCCTTGGGGTGGAGGGTGATTAACTCTAGCGTGTCGTGTTTCGTATAGTTGTATGTCAGCGTGTGAGCTTGTCCCTCACGCTGGTAGCACGCACATGACACGGTATGTCCATGTGGTAGCTAGCTGTCTGGTGTTTACTGGTGATGAATATGTCTGTATGTTTAAAAAAAGCCTCGGTATTCACGAATGTCTGCTGTGTTAACACGATGATGAAGCCCGATCCCAGTGTAGTGGGGTGGCAGTGGCGTCATCACGAATACCACACAGTGGTAGATGACCAACACGACACAACTTCACACCCCTGCTGGTCAGTGTTGACGCCTTGATAGTTGCAACACGCACACTCACACACACACACACACACACACACACACACACACACACACACGGACATGTATTAATTTTCCTCGCTCACAGGGCCTTGTGCTCCTGAGTATTTGCAGCTTGGTCAGAGAAAGGAGGTCAGGGGTGCGGGGAAGGCAAGATTGCCATATAATGGGTAAGAAGGACCCACCAGAGTCGCAGCGGAGTGTCCGTGTGGTGCCTGTATTATTATATTAACCCTCCGCTCAGCCGTCATGGGTTTTTTTTGGGAAGGTTTGGTTTTAATTCTCACGGGCAATTTTTCGCCACGACTGGCGGGCGGGAGGGTCAGGTTACCAGACGGTGGTGGTGGCTTCTTGCTTGTTCTTATGATCGTCTTACATCTTAATATTATGCTTGCATCTGTGCTTTGCTTGTGTACGCATTACGGGCTTATTTATCATAGTCTAGGCATGCCAATGGGATGCCAGTTTTTTTGTTGGCTGTAAAACCTTCATTAAAAAGTATATATATATATATATATATATATATATATATATATATATATATATATATATATATATATCCGTTCTGAGAACAACGAACACTTACCCCTTAACCGTCTCGAACCACTTTACAGACACACAGACACACACACACACACACACACACACACACACAACATCACCACCACACGTCTCTTGACCTCTGGTCTCGCCCGGTGGACGTGGCCAGCTTCCTGTGCGCTGCGGAGTAGCAAGGCCCCCCACCCAAGGTTAGTCAGAATGTAGCAAGCAAAGAAAACGAAGGACGGATTAAAAGCCGTATGTGACGACGTACATTACTCACACAAGTTTCCTTGCTTGTTTCATCACGGGTTGGAGTGTACGATCAGGCCTTCTTTATACACCCCCTCGCCCGCTAGATGATTGTGTCAACATTCCACGGTACAACAGTTACCCCCTGAACTTCAGCATGAAACAAGACCTCATGTTTACTGTCTTCTGACTTGGCCACCCCACCCGATTGTGTGCTGTGTTAACCAACGACAGTGACTTTGTTCCACTGTGGCTGACGTCGGCTTTGCTAACACTTCCAACCTCATATCAACACAGCAATCTCTTAAATCTATACTGCCTTATGGGACATGATGTGAAATCACTTAAGACTCTTTCCTACAGCTGTTTCCATATTAACACGACTCTTGCCTCTGTCGCTTGGTACCCAGACCTTGCCTCCCTTGTCCATCTCTCCTTTGCTTTCCAATGCCATGCACCACCTCTGAGGCCTGTTCATGACTCCACATTGGTTCACGTAGAGGTACTGAAGTTTCTTAATCCTTGGATTTCATTACGGGTTTATGAATCACTCTCATAGCAGAATTACATGGATGACTGTCAGCTGAATATCCTGTCTATGAAAACAAAATATCGCAGTTATTTCCTTTTTTTTCCGGGGAACAACGATCATGAGACGACAAAAACATGAAAACATGCCACACCCGCCAGCAGTGGAACATGATAGGGCGAGGTACCACAGCCTGTGTGTCCTCTGGACGTGAAGGACTGTCTGTATGTGTCTGTCTTTATTGCTGTTCGTTGCTGTCTTCATAGTGGAAATCGAAGACTCGTCTCAGACGTGCGTTATTTAATTCTAATCAACTTGCGATATGCCATCGAAGGTGGAGGCAGCATAATTATTGAGATGAACCGTTGTGGGCGTAGATTGCTTCGCCTCGGACTGCCTCTACTCTGTCTGGAGGATTGTGATCCATCCACCACCAATTAACGGAGAGGATCTCAAGCCCTACTCCTGTGTCCTCCCAACCACTTCATCCCTCACCTGCACCTCGTCCACATGCTCGGGAGGAAGGTACTGAACCACCATTCCGCTGCAGTCATCTCCCGTCACGCGATCTCTCGTCCCCTAGTTGCAGTTCGGTAACACAGTAACCGCAAGAGCGTCACCCGAGATCGTTGCACGGTGAACTACAAGACCAGCTACATGCCAGCCACACTGTGAACACCAGTGATCAGTACGCTGCCTCGCCAGTGGTTGCGTAAGACTGATCAAAACCACCTCGTTATCATAACGCCACTTCATACGGTGCATTTTCTGCGTCTAGTTTCTGCCTTTGTTTAAATCTAATTCAGTATACCTCGGATATTACTAAATGACGACTCTATAAAACGAAGAGTCTAACGAGTGGCAAGTCAGCCCTGGAAGACAAGCCTCCTGGAACGAAGCAAGGGACCAGACGTTGTGTATATCTTCCAAGCGGTGGCTTATCGCGCAGCGGAAACTACGTGGGTGATTTTTCCGCTCGCTTAACACCACGTTGCGTGCGCGGGTCTGGCCCGGTATTCGTCGTCGTTTGAGAGCAGTTTGGCCGGTGGTGGGGTGGCGGCTCTAGTCTCGGATCACCCAAATGCGATGAGGATGCTCGATCCGGTGACGTCATACGATATCACAGGGTAAACTGGCTGTATGATGGCGCCTTGGGTGTCCACAAGACACTGGGCCACTCACGTGTGTGGAGCGGGCCCAGCACGAGGAGAGAGACTTTACGACCATCGTTACAAGCTCCCTCAGGGCGGAGAATATATTGTCCTCCCTATATATATATGTGTGTGTGTGTGTGTGTTTGCGTGTGTGTAATATATGCTGTCGAGATGGTTCGTGTGTTGGTGGAGTGGGTGTTGACGTTGACAGAGGAAGCGCTGGAGGGGCACGATGTTCGTCCGTTCATCATCATCATCATCATCATCATCGTCTTCCTCCACCCACCACCACCCACCACCACCCACCACCTACTTGACACACACGAATTGCTCTCGTGAGAATTTAATTACATATTTTCTAGTGCTAGTCATGCTTCATTTATATATATATATATATATATATATATATATATATATATATATATATATATATATATATATATATATATATATATATATATCATACATATGTATTATTCATTTTATATACTTTGTCGCTGTCTCTCGCGCAAGGAAACAGACGAAGGAATGGCCCAACCCACCCACATACACATGTATATACATAAACGCCCACACATGCACATTACATACCTATACATTTCATCGTATACATACATATGCATACACAGACATATACATATATACACATGTGCATATTCATACTTGCTGCCCTCAGCCATTTCCGTCGCCACCCCGCCACACATGAAATGACATCCCCCTTCCCCCCGCGCACGCGCGACGTAACGCTAGGAAAAGACAACAAAGGCCACATTCGTTTACACTCAGTCTCTAGCTGTCATGTATAATGCACCGAAACCACACATCTCCCTTTCCACATCCAAGCCCCACAAAACTTTCCATGGTTTACCCCAGACGCTTCACATGCCCTGGTTCAGTCCATTGACAGCACGTCGACCCCGGTATACCACATCGCACGCCTTTCACACTCCTGTATGTTCAGGCCCCGATCGCTCAAAATCTTTTTCACTCCGTCTTTCCACCTCGAATTTGGTCTCTCACTTCTCCTTGTTCCCTCCACCTCTGACACATATATCCTCTTTGTCAATCTTTCCTCACTCATTCTCTCCATGTAGAAGTAGTAGACCGAGGCACGATCCTATGTGAACGTACAGCTGGGGATCAGTCGGCTGCACACCCCACACTGAGGGAGAAGCTCCCCACCAAGAGGAATATCTCCCCACATCCTTCCCTTCTTAAGAGAGGATCTCCCAACATCCTCCCCACATCTCCAGCCAAGTGAAGGATCTCCCCCACACCATAAGGGCAGATCTCCCCACACCTCCACCTAGGTGATGGATCTCCCCACATCTCCAACCAGGTGAAGTATCTCCCCACACCCCCACCCCGGTGATGGATCTCCCCACATCCCACCCTACCGAGCACGAGGCCTCCCCCCCCCCCCCACCCCTCCTCCCTCCCTGGTCCACAAGAAACATGTCCTCATTGTGATGATCACACCGGAAGTAATTTATGGTGGTAAAACACCCCCTCCTCCCTCTCCCCCCCTCAGATCTCCCCATTCGTCTGTCCGTGTCCGTCCGACCATCCGCCTGTACTTGTGTCCGTCCGACCATCCGCCTGTACGTTAAGCCGAGCCATTCGTTCGCTCTACCGGCAGGCGCCTCTCGTACACCGTATTGCCCCTTCGTGAGATAGTCCGACTGTTCCTTTGATACATTTTCCTCCCCATTCATCTCTCTGTTGATAGGTTCTGTTATCCGTCCGTTCGTCAGTCGTCCTTTCTATCTATCCGTTGATGTCCGTCCGTCCGACGTTGTCTTGTTCCTCCGTCGGTCCGTGTCTCTCTGGCCATCATCCACCGCTTCGTCCTCCCATTAATGTCCTCTCCGTCCGCGTGGTCGGCCATCCGCTGCTGGCCGGCCCGTGACCGGCCTATCAAGTTCCAGCTTAGCCGCCGGACGACCCCTGTATCAGAAAGTCTACTCCACTACGACAGACTGGTTTGTGTGTGTATATATATATGTATATATATATATATATATATATATATATATATATATATATATATATATATATATATATATATATATATTCTGTCTTTCATACTATTCGCCATTTCCCGCGTGAGCGAGGTAGCGTTAAGAACAGACGACTGGGCTTTTAAGGGAATATCCTCACCTGGCCCGTTGTTTTTAATACCTTGTAACTTTCTTTTAGTGTGATATTTACACGTGGGTGTTATCTGTTATCTCAATGTGTGATATTTACGCGTGGGTGTTATCTGTTATCTCTATGTGTGATATTCCACCACACCATCGACATCGACTCCACCCACATGACATGTTATGTGAACCATCTGGGGTCGTAAGGCAAGCTTAGGGGTCCCAAATCTGTGTTAACCTGCACAGACCCAGCACACGATCTCTTCTTACCAGCACGTCTTTCCGGCTATGTTCCCATCGCTCATGTTATAATAGATGTGGACTGTGTGTGTGTGTGTGTGTGTGTGTGTGTGTGTCACTCTGTATCCTTTGAATTAGATACGATGGATTTGATGTACACTAGACTTTTGTATCATTTCCGCTGCAGGGAGGTTCTCTATGTGGTATTTATTGTATTCTGGCGTTCCTCTGTATGGCTGTGACCGTCAGTAGTCTTCTGTATGTTATCAGTCTTGTCTCCATACACACACACACACACACACACACTGATACTCAGTGGCTTTAAGACTCTCCCTACCTGTCTGACGGGGCGAGGAACCTCTGGTTCTCTGGGTCGACTTCAGCCCACCTTCCTAAGTTGGTGTAGTGTATCTAGTGTACGTTATGTACTTGGCTCCAACTGCTCATACCTATGTGCTCTTCACCCATGTAATTCAGAGATGCTTTTGGCTTTTAACTCTGGATCTAAGACAATCGAGAAAAAAAAAATAAAGATTGCTCTCGTTTAAGGAGCTCCATATAACTGTTGAAGAAGGTCTACAGGATGCAAAGAGAATGGCACCAGACTTGCGTAGAATGAATTGTGTACGAAGGGAGGGGAGAAGCCTCCGATCTTCCCACACTGGAAGAAAGAATATCAAGGGAGACAAAGTACAATAAGGGGAGACTTGAAATAAGGGAGACGAAGAACAATAAAAAGGAGACGTGAAGAACGATAAGGGGGATGGAGAAACAGCAAGAGGAGACATGAAGAACTGTAAACATGAAAAGCAATACGGGAAGACATGAAGAACTGTGAGGGAGACATGAAGAACAGTAAGGGAGACGTGAAGAACAATAATGAGGGACATAATAACTGCGTTTAAATTTCTAAGTGGCCGTAACGTCATTAACTTAGTTCTTTGATGTTAGAGGAGAGACCAGAAGGAGGGTACAGAACCAGAAGTTAGACCAGCGAAGCTTACCGAGGGAGAACAGAGTTGTGGTCTCGGGGAACAAGCGAAGCCAAATAGAAGTAAATGAAGCTTCCTGTGGAGAATGCAAGGAACTTCATGACAAGGAAGATCGGTAAGAGGCGGGGCCTCACGAGTGTGGACCTCCCTTTCCCCCGTACGCACGTGTGGATAACAACATAGAAGTAATGACACACTGACGTACACACGCTGAGTGTGTGCACACACGGTGAGGAGTGTGGCGTGGGTGGAGGCGGCAGGAGGGCGGTGTGTGGCAGAGCTCTTCTTTCTCCTCCACCATTTCCTTCCACAGCTCCGTGAGGCTCTGGTTACACTCCTTTGTGTCCGCCCTCCAACCTTTGTGGTGGTGGTGGTGGTGGTGGCGTGTCCGTGATGAGGTTGTACTTGGTGGTAGTGGTGGATGGACTGGTGGTGGCGATGGTGGTAGGGGGTTGTTGGTACCGGTGGGTGGGTGAGGTAGTTCCGGTGTGGGGTGATGGTGGTACTTACAGGTGATATAGTAGTGGTAGGTAATGGTCGTAGATGTTAGTTAATGAGGGTACTGATGGGGGAAGTGTAATTAGTGGTAGTATTAGGTGTTCTGGGCGTCCTACATCTGTATTGCTGCCTCTTGCCCCATACACACACACACACACACACACACACCACCGGAAGGTCTCTTCCCTTCACAAAAGCCGTGGAAGTTACCACCCCGGCGTGTGGTGTTGTAGGCTGGTCTTCCTATAACATCTTCCATGGCAGTTGGTAGGTGCAGTTGATGGGGGCTCTGCCGCTGGCTAGTATACCTCACACCTTTGAGTCTTAACGTTTAGATCTGTACGTTGTGTTTGAATATGTATTATGTATGTCACTCCTTTCTCAATGTATCAGTTGACCCATGTATTGACAGAGAGCGTGTCTGGGTTTACTTTAAAGATGAGTCGTTGCGTTTGCCGACTAGCTCTCGTTGAAGTGAATATAAACAACATGTTGGAGATAGTAAGATGCAGGAAGACCCATAGGGTTCTTGCACTGCCTGGTGGTGGTGACGCCGCTCCACGCGTTCCTTAAGTAATGTTATAACGTCGGGAGCGTCGTGGGTCCCCACCACCCCCGGTGCTGCGACCCGTGAACTGTGTCGAGTCATGAATAATTTCCACCCCGGATGTTGAGGGAGGGGGAGGAGGAGAGTGTTGTCTGTGTCATGACTGTTTCGTCTCCTCCTCCCACCACCCCGGCCGCTGCCTCTCGTCAGAATATCACACGATCTCGGCCAACGCGTCTCTTGAATGGCCATGGATCTCGTCGTCAGGAGATTCTCCCGTCTCTCCCAGAGAGTATGATTTGTTCGTTCGGGTCTTCGATCATAACTGACGTATAGATACGTCATATTAAGGAAGAATAAGGTACTCACTCTCCTCCACGGGGTTTTTCTAGATGGCTAAACTAAGGCGGGTGAGGTTGCAGACCTAATCTAGGCTAATCTAGAGAAACCTTTATTTGGGGGGGTCTAATCTGGAGGTGATTTATCTCCTCCCCTTCCCACCACCATCGGCTACTAGTTATACGCGCTGGTGTCACTTCTCTACCACTGGAGACGTGTGTAGGATACAGAATCGTTGTGGATATCCACAGCAAGAGCCTTGCTGGAATGGCATTTCCTCTCTTCCAGTTACGTCCGTATCCCTACCCTCCCCTCCATCATACCCCCCCCCCCCGCTTCCTATCTCCCTACTTACCACCCAACGCCTCCCTCCCTCCCTCCCTCCCTGCCCTCCTCATCACCCCCGCACCCTTCAGCTGGGCGTTGAGAGGGTCTCCCTGGAGAGTGGCGTCTCCCCTCAGCAGGGGAGTGTATGTCATAAAGCAGCGTCAGATTCCACACAAAGTGGCCCTTGCTTCCCATAATGTGTGTCCCAAGGTGATGGTCACGTGCCACACTGTTGGCCTCCCCTCTCCCCTACCCTCTCCCCGTCTCCTCCCCTCCACCCTCCCTCACTCACGGCCTTCACACCACACACCCCGAGGGACACTCCCTCTTTTTTTTTTTTTCCGCTGTGCACCCCTCCTTTGGTCGTGTTCCACGCCCCAGAACCTCTCGCCCTCACCTGGACTTGACACCCTCGCTTCACAACCTCCTGCCCCCACCTCCACTCTCCCCCTGTAACAGCTTCTCGCTTCTCCCTTAGTTCCCCTCTCCCTCCTCCCTCTCAATTTATAAGTCCCGTTCCCTCTCATCTCCCGACCGCCTCCACCCACACAGTTTACCGTCGCTAGCGCCTCTACCTCGCCTCTCGATACCCTTCACCTCCCACAGCCACTACCACGCGGGAGAACGTACCTCCTGTAGTATGAAGCTCTTACCTTACCTCCTGCAGTATGAGGCTCTTAACTTACCTCCTGCAGTATGAGGCTCTTAACTTACCTCCTGTAGTATGAGGCTCTTAACCTACCTCCTGCAGTATGAGGCTCTTAACTTACCTCCTGCAGTATGAGGCTCTTAACCTACCTCCTGCAGTATGAGGCTCTTCACCTCTTCTTCTC
>NC_092237.1:50254543-50259543 GCF_036320965.1 Panulirus ornatus
TGAAGAGTAAAACGAGAAGGATCGGACTGACGTGGCCGCTTCCCCTTCCCTCCCCCTCCTCAAGACCTGGTGCACTCTCTCACTACCCTCCTCTTAGTTGCTTCCCCTCTCTCCTCCCCCGCCCCCAACATCACATGCTTCCTCTCCCAATCCACCTTCGGGGCGCTCAGCCCTCCTCCTCCTCCTCCTCCAACACTCCCCCAGCGCGGCGACATTCCTGGGGTGATGGGGAGGGGTTGGGTGGGGGAGTGATGGGGAGGGGTTGGGTGGGGAGGGAGTGGTGGGGAGGGGTTGGGTGGGGAGGGGTTGGGTGGGGAGGGGTTGGGTGGGGAGGGGTTGGGTGGGGAGGGGTTGGGTGGGGGAGTGGTGGGGAGGGGTTGGGTGGGGAGGGGTTGGGTGGGGAGGGGTTGGGTGGGGAGGGGTTGGGTGGGGGAGTGGTGGGGAGGGGTTGGGTGGGGAGGGGTTGGGTGGGGAGGGGTTGGGTGGTGGTGGTGGCGGCCCGTCGTCGTTGCGGGGATCTTAGGCTACTATTTTGGCGACCGCTGTGGGGCCGGCCCGAAATTGTTGTGGGTAATGGTGGGAGGGGGGGTAGGTGGCTGTTGCCTGAGGTGGGGGGGTGAGGTGGTGTGGTTTGGGGGCCGGGCTCGGAGGGAGGAGCAGCGGTGCGGCGGGAGGGGAGGAAGGGATGCAGCAGTGCGGAGATGGGAGGGAGGGAGGTGAGGAGAGCACCATAAAACAGAAAGGCCGGAGAAATGAAAGGAGGGATAGAGTAGGGCGATGACTTGTGGAGGCTTGACGGAGGAGAGAGAGAGAGAGAGAGAGAGAGAGAGAGAGAGAGAGAGAGAGAGAGAGAGAGAGAGAGAGAGAGAGAGAGATGGGGGGGAACACGGAAGAATAAGTTTCCTGAGGTTCAAGTCAGGTACTTTGAACTTGGACTCGGGAGGACCTTGAAGTGTATGTATGTAGCTCACGATGTGATCGGCCAGTGACGCGTTGACGACACCAGCAGCAGCTCACGTTATGAGTCCTCACCACACACGTTCATCACCCCTCCCACAAACACGACGGTGCGATCCTCATACCACGACGCTACTGCAAGTCCTCTCTCGCACGCCGGTACGCTCCTCACAACACGACACGGCGGTACGCCCCATCACAAGACGACACGACGGTACGCCCCCTCACAACACGACACGACGGTACGCCCCATCACAACACGAAACGACGGTACGCCCCCTCACAACACGACACGACGGTACGCCCCCTCACAACACGACACGACGGTACGCCCCCTCACAACACGACACGACGGTACGCCCCCTCACAACACGACACGACGGTACGCCCCCTCACAACACGACACGACGGTACGCCCCCTCACAACACAACACGACGGTACGCCCCTTCACAACACGACAAGACGGTACGCCCCATCACAACACGACACGACGGTACGCCCCTCACAACACGACACGACGGTACGCCCCATCACAACACAACACGACGGTACGCCCCATCACAACACGACAAGACGGTACGCCCCATCACAACGCGACACGACGGTACGCCCCATCACAACACGACACGACGGTACGCCCCTCACAACACGACGGTACGACGCAGGTCGAGGTACCGTTGTGCCTTGTATATCAGATCCACTTGACATAATGAAGTGCACCCCAGAGCGTGTGGTCTTCCCTCCTCCTGTATTCCTCTGCCGGACTTTGATATTTGCGTGTATCAGTAATGTGGAAAGTTGTTAACGTTAAAGGAATCCCATGTTCTTTTGATGCTAATTGGTCGGCAGGTCGGAAAAGTTACGGCGCGTGTTAGTTCCCGTTTTTTGTTTTTGGTTATTTTTTTTCTCTCTCCCCACATCGGCGTTTTCATTTTCTCTGGAGATAATATTACTATCCCACAAAGGTTAGCGAAAGGGCACTTAAACACGCGCACTCACGAGTCGTCATCAATTTACCCCGGTATTTCGCATCATTCCCGGATTTCTAAGGCCATCATTCGAGCAAAACAAGTCACGTCCTTGCGATCTGTGTTTAAGTTGGATGAATGTTCTTTCATGGCGCGTTGAACGATGGGTTAAGAAAAAGAGGAAAGAAAGAAGGAACCCCCACCACTCCCACTCACTTATCATGGGCGTTGAAAGCTTTTATTGAAGTCGTGTTGTATTCACACTTGGGGAGGTTGTGTGTTGGCTCGTTGACTGACTCAGCGTCTGGGAGGGCGCTTAATATCTCCCCCCCCCCCCTTCCACACACACACCTGACACAGTCAGTGCTCCCCCACACACACCTGGCAGTCACTACTCCCCTACACACACCTGACATAGTCACTGCTCCCCAACTTACACCTGACACAGTCACTGCTCCACCACACACACCTGACACAGTCACTGCTCCCCCACACACACCTGACACAGTCACTGCTCCCCACACACACCTGGGACTGTCAGTGCTCCCTACACACACCTGACACAGTCACTGCTCCCTCACACACACCTGACAGTCACTGCTCCCCCACGCACACCTGACAGTCACTGCTCCCCCACACACACCTGACAGTCACTGCTCCCCCACACACACCTGACACAGTCACTGCTCCCCACACACACCTGGCACTGTCACTGCTCCACCACACACACCTGACACAGTCACTGCTCCCCCACACACACCTGACAGTCACTGCTCCCCCACACACACCTGACACAGTCACTGCTCCCCCCACACACACCTGACACAATCACTGCTCCCCACACACACCTGGCACTGTCAGTGCTCCCTACACACACCTGACACAGTCACTGCTCCCTCACACACACCTGGCAGTCACTGCTCCCCCACACACACCTGACAGTCACTGCTCCCCCACACACACCTGACAGTCACTGCTCCCCCCCACACACCTGACACAGTCACTGCTCCCCACACACACCTGGCACTGTCAGTGCTCCCTACACACACCTGACACAGTCACTGCTCCCTCACACACATCTGACACAGTCACTGCTCCCCCACACACACCTGACACAGTCACTGCTCCCCCACACACATCTGACACAGTCACTGCTCCCCCACACACACCTGACACAGTCACTGCTCCCCCACACACACCTGACACAGTCACTGCTCCCCCACACACATCTGACACAGTCACTGCTCCCCCACACACACCTGGCACAGTCACTGCTCCCCCACACACACCTGACACAGTCACTGCTCCCTCACACACATCTGACACAGTCACTGCTCCCCCCCACACACCTGACACAGTCACTGCTCCCCACACACACCTGACACAGTCACTGCTCCCTCACACACATCTGACACAGTCACTGCTCCCCCACACACACCTGACAGTCACTGCTCCCCACACACACCTGACACAGTCACTGCTCCCCCACACACACCTGACACAGTCACTGCTCCCCCCACACACACCTGACACAGTCACTGCTCCCCTCACACACCTGACAGTCACTGCTCCCCCACACACACCTGACACAGTCACTGCTCCCTCACACACATCTGACATAGTCACTGCTCCCTCACACACACCTGACACAGTCGCTGCTTCCCCACACACACCTGACACAGTCAGTGCTCCTACCACACACACCTGACACAGTCACTGCTCAATGCATGAAGTTTCCAAGAACGTTAGTCATAGGAAGTGTTTATAACACACACACACACACACACACACACACACACAGCCAGGAATAGGTGTATCCTGGACTTGCGGCCAGAATAGAATACTTTGGTTTTATTTTCGGAGCTCTCTCGTGACTGCAAGTGCCAGCCCTGCGTTCAACTTCAGTCGTAAATGAACATCATTTTTTTCTATCAGACCTCGGTGGTGTCGCCAGCGTTCCAGTCCACACACACACACACACACACACACACACACACACACACACACACCTCGGTGGAAGGTGGTGTCGCCAGCGTTCTAGTCAACACACACACACACACACACACACATACACACACACACACACACACACACACACACACACACACACACACACACACACACACTTTTCTAAATGTCTTCGTCAACAACACAGAAGGACGAAGGAACTGAATAAGTAAAAACCTGTTACATTACTGGAAATGTACATAGCTTGATAACAATGATTTTACTGAAGACACATTACAGATAAAGTAAATTTGCTTCGTATCTTTTTTTTTCCCCTTTAAATCTGATTCTGTAAATGGTTGTTGATGACTGGTTTGTGTGGGGTCATTGGAGGAGGAGGAGGAGGGGGATTATGTAAGTGATCATTGATGACAGGTTTGTGTGGAGCCATTGAGGGGGGGGGAGAGGATTATTATTGACTACACGGTGTTACAATTGCCTCACACAGCCTGCACTTGCAAATCCAGTATGTTATGTTTACACGCAATAAAACACAAAGTATTATTATTATTATCATTAACTATGCGGTGCTGTGGAGGCTAACGGTACGGTGCTCGGGAGGCTAACGGTACGGTGGAGGCTAACGGTACAGTGGAGGCTAACAGTAAAGTGGAGGCTTACGGTTCTGTGCTCGGGAGGCTAACAGTACAGTGGAGGCTAACGGTACAGTGATCAAGGCTAACGGTACAGTGGAGGCTAACGGTACAGTGCTCAAGGCTAACGGTACAGTGGAGGCTAACGGTACAGTGGAGGCTAACGGTTCTGTGCTCGGGAGGCTAACAGTACAGTGGAGGCTAACGGTACAGAGCTCAAGGCTAACGGTACAGTGGAGGCTAACGGTACAGTGCTCAAGGCTAACGGTACAGTGGAGGCTAACGGTTCTGTGCTTGGGAGGCTAACAGTACAGTGGAGGCTAACGGTACAGTGCAGGCTAACGGTACAGTGGAGGCTAACGGTACGGTACGGCGGTGTTCCGCTACGTGCAGTGCTTAGGGAGGAGGAAAGGAGGACAGCATATGGAAGTGACATAATATCTGGGGCGATCACGGACACGGCATCGCCTGACG
>NC_092237.1:50264543-50297043 GCF_036320965.1 Panulirus ornatus
CCTCACTCACCTAGCCGCCTAGCATCATCCCACCTAGTCTAGCCTCACCTTACCTAGCCTCACTCACCTAGCCGCCTAGCATCATCCCACCTAGATAGCCTTGCCTCACCTTACCTAGCCTCACTCACCTAGCCGCCTAGCATCATCCCACCTAGATAGCCTAGCCTCACCTTACCTAGCCTCACTCACCTAGCCGCCTAGCATCATCCCACCTAGATAGCCTAGCCTCACCTTACCTAGCCTCACTCACCTAGCCGCCTAGCATCATCCCACCTAGATGGCCTAGCCTCACCTTACCTAGCCTCACTCACCTAGCCGCCTAGCATCATCCCACCTAGATGGCCTAGCCTCACCTTACCTAGCCTCACTCACCTAGCCGCCTAGCATCATCCCACCTAGATGGCCTAGCCTCACCTTACCTAGCCTCACTCACCTAGCCGCCTAGCATCATCCCACCTAGATGGCCTAGCCTCACCTTACCTAGCCTCACTCACCTAGCCGCCTAGCATCATCCACCTAGATGGCCTAGCCTCACCTTACCTAGCCTCACTCACCTAGCCGCCTAGCATCATCCCACCTAGATAGCCTAGCCTTGCCTCACCTTACCTAGCCTCACTCACCTAGCCGCCTAGCATCATCCCACCTAGATACCTTGCCTCACCTTACCTAGCCTCACTCACCTGGCCGCCTAGCATCATCCCACCTAGATAGCCTAGCCTCACCTTACCTAGCCTCACTCACCTAGCCGCCTAGCATCATCCCACCTAGATGGCCTAGCCTTGCCTCACCTTACCTAGCCTTACTCACCTAGCCTAGAATCATCTCACCTAGCTAGTCTAGGCTTGTCTCATCTTACCTTGCCTCACTCACCTAGCCTAGCATAGCCTCGCTTAGCTTTGCTTCAGATAGCCTCACATAGCCTAGTATCATCTTACCTAGCTAGCCTAGCCTAGCCTAGCCTTGCCTCACTTGGCCTACCTTGCCTCACCTCACCTCACCTAGCCTGGCCTAGCTTCACTTAACCTAGCTTAGCTACCTAGCCTAGCCTAGCCTAGCCTCATCCTCACTTTGGTGTGTATGTGTGTGTGTGTGTGTGTGTGTGTGTGTGTGTGTGTGTGTGTGATGGGGGTGACGGGAGTATGCGAAAGCTCAGATGATCTTCAGGTCGACCTGTGTACCACGATGGTGATAACATTATGAAATCCCACGAACGAAAGTGAAGTCATGGAACGAAAAATGATACAGAAAGAAAAAAGAAAAAAGAAAAATAAAAAACCCACATGTTGATGATTCGTCTATCCTCACGCTATCTTTGTTTGTGGATAGATGGAGAAACCACATGTTGATGATTCGTCTATCCTCACGCTATCTTTGTTTTGTGGATATATAGGATCACACCATACGAGGCAGGCTGTCTCACAGTCATACATATTCCTTTGACAAAGCGGCTGTGTGACACACACACACACACACACACACACACACACACACACACACACACACATACGTGAACAGATTTCGTTTATGTTCGCCTGAAGGTTTGAAGAAGTTCGGCCTGGGCGTCTCTCTCCCCCACACACATCTACTGGAAAGGGAGTTTATTCTTTTCAAACATTCGACCAAGTTGGATATTGGAATCTCGGGTCATTTACATTCTGTTTTTCTTTTTTTTTTTTTTCTTTTCTGGTTGATTTATCCATAGATTAAGTGAAAGAAAATGGGGAAGGTTGTCGAAGTACGGGGAAAACGTGGAGGTAAAACTAAAACAAGTCAACCATATTTCCTCCTCTCCCTCCTCCTCCTTCCCCCACCCCACAACACCCCATCCCACCCGACCACCCAAAGCCGGTTGGGGGGAAAGGGGGCCGCTCTGACCTCCAGGACGAAAAAAAAAAAAAAAAAAGGGTGAGGGTGTGCCTGCTTCAAAGTAACCCAACCAGGGGAGTCCGCTCCCAGAACAACTCTACATAGTAAAGAAAAAAAAAGGACTTGGGTTTGTTTTTGCGTCGCTTGAAATCGGGCATATGTGCACCAGATCCACCACAGTGATCATCATGACCCATGATCCACCACAGTGATGATCATGATCCACCACAGTGATCATCATGATCCACCACAGTGATCATCATGACCCATGATCCACCACAGCGATCATCATGACCCATGATCCACCACAGTGATGATCATGATCCACCACAGTGATCATCATGATCCACCACAGTGATCATCATGACCCATGATCCACCACAGTGATCATCATGACCCATGATCCACCACAGTGATCATCATGACCCATGATCCACCAAAGTGATGATCATGATCCACCACAGTGATCATCATGATCCACCACAGTGATCATCATGACCCATGATCCACCACAGTGATCATCATGATCCACCACAGTGATCATCATGACCCATGATCCACCACAGTGATCATCATGACCCATGATCCACCACAGTGATCATCATGACCCATGATCCACCACAGTGATCATCATGACCCATGATCCACCACAGTGATCATCATGACCCATGATCCACCACAGTGATCATCATGACCCATGATCCACCACAGTGATCATCATGACCCATGATCCACCACAGTGATGATCATGATCCACCACAGTGATCATCATGATCCACCACAGTGATCATCATGACCCATGATCCACCACAGTGATGATCATGACCCATGATCCACCACAGTGATCATCATGACCCATGATCCACCACAGTGATCATCATGACCCATGATCCACCACAGTGATCATCATGACCCATGATCCACCACAGTGATCATCATGACCCATGATCCACCACAGTGATCATCATGACCCATGATCCACCACAGTGATGATCATGATCCACCACAGTGATCATCATGATCCACCACAGTGATCATCATGACCCATGATCCACCACAGTGATCATCATGACCCATGATCCACCACAGTGATCATCATGATCCACCACAGTGATCATCATGACCCATGATCCACCACAGTGATCATCATGATCCATGATCCACCACAGCGATCATCATGACCCATGATCCACCACAGTGATCATCATGACCCATGATCCACCACAGTGATCATCATGATCCACCACAGTGATCATCATGACCCATGATCCACCACAGTGATCATCATGACCCATGATCCACCACAGTGATCATCATGACCCATGATCCACCACAGTGATCATCATGACCCATGATCCACCACAGTGATCATCATGACCCATGATCCACCACAGTGATCATCATGACCCATGATCCACCACAGTGATCATCATGACCCATGATCCACCACAGTGATCATCATGACCCATGATCCACCACAGTGATCATCATGACCCATGATCCACCACAGTGATCATCATGACCCATGATCCACCACAGTGATCATCATGACCCATGATCCACCACAGTGATCATCATGACCCATGATCCACCACAGTGATCATCATGACCCATGATCCACCACAGTGATCATCATGACCCATGATCCACCACAGTGATCATCATGACCCATGATCCACCACAGTGATCATCATGACCCATGATCCACCACAGTGATCATCATGACCCATGATCCACCACAGTGATCATCATGACCCATGATCCACCACAGTGATCATCATGACCCATGATCCACCACAGTGATCATCATGACCCATGATCCACCACAGTGATCATCATGACCCATGATCCACCACAGTGATCATCATGACCCATGATCCACCACAGTGATCATCATGACCCATGATCCACCACAGTGATCATCATGACCCATGATCCACCACAGTGATCATCATGACCCATGATCCACCACAGTGATCATCATGACCCATGATCCACCACAGTGATCATCATGACCCATGATCCACCACAGTGATCATCATGACCCATGATCCACCACAGTGATCATCATGACCCATGATCCACCACAGTGATCATCATGACCCATGATCCACCACAGTGATCATCATGACCCATGATCCACCACAGTGATCATCATGACCCATGATCCACCACAGTGATCATCATGACCCATGATCCACCACAGTGATCATCATGACCCATGATCCACCACAGTGATCATCATGACCCATGATCCACCACAGTGATCATCATGACCCATGATCCACCACAGTGATCATCATGACCCATGATCCACCACAGTGATCATCATGACCCATGATCCACCACAGTGATCATCATGACCCATGATCCACCACAGTGATCATCATGACCCATGATCCACCACAGTGATCATCATGACCCATGATCCACCACAGTGATCATCATGACCCATGATCCACCACAGTGATCATCATGACCCATGATCCACCACAGTGATCATCATGACCCATGATCCACCACAGTGATCATCATGACCCATGATCCACCACAGTGATCATCATGACCCATGATCCACCACAGTGATCATCATGACCCATGATCCACCACAGTGATCATCATGACCCATGATCCACCACAGTGATCATCATGACCCATGATCCACCACAGTGATCATCATGACCCATGATCCACCACAGTGATCATCATGACCCATGATCCACCACAGTGATCATCATGACCCATGATCCACCACAGTGATCATCATGACCCATGATCCACCACAGTGATCATCATGACCCATGATCCACCACAGTGATCATCATGACTCATGATCCACCACAGTGATCATCATGACCCATGATCCACCACAGCGATCATCATGACCCATGATCCACCACAGTGATCATCATGACCCATGATCCACCACAGTGATCATCATGACCCATGATCCACCGCAGCGATCATCATGACCCATGATCCACCACAGTGATCATCATGACCCATGATCCACCACAGCGATCATCATGACCCATGATCCACCACAGTGATCATCATGACCCATGATCCACCACAGTGATCATCATGACCCATGATCCACCACAGTGATCATCATGACCCATGATCCACCACAGTGATCATCATGACCCATGATCCACCACAGTGATCATCATGACCCATGATCCACCACAGCGATCATCATGACCCATGATCCACCACAGTGATCATCATGACCCATGATCCACCACAGTGATCATCATGACCCATGATCCACCACAGTGATCATAATGACCCATGATCCACCACAGTGATCATCATGACCCATGATCCACCACAGTGATCATCATGACCCATGATCCACCACAGTGATCATCATGACCCATGATCCACCACAGTGATCATCATGACCCATGATCCACCACAGTGATCATCATGACCCATGATCCACCACAGTGATCATCATGACCCATGATCCACCACAGTGATCATCATGACCCATGATCCACCACAGTGATGATCATGACCCATGATCCACCACAGTGATCATCATGAACCATTTTTCCATTTCACGACGATGACTTTGCAGTGTGATCCTACCGTCTCCAAGGTGTTCTTCCACGAGTGTACAGCGCGGGAGATTGGCGTGTCAGCGGCAAATGTGCCGTACTCTCTCTCTCTTCTCTCTCTCTCTCTCTCTCTCTCTCTCTCTCTCTCTCTCTCTCTCTCTCTCTCTCTCTCTCTCTCTCCGTCCAGATCCGTATGACGCACGACATCATGAATGGCGATAACCCAGGACCGAGCCCTGAGGCATCCCAGCTGATTGATATCGACAGCCCATACACCACGTGTGGAGTCGTTAGCAGTGTAGACACCTGTGTTTTCCCCCGGGTGCTTAGCCAGGCTGTATGATCCAGTCCACAGTACCTTTGCCTCCCACACCGTGACCTGCTACTGGGCGTAGTGTATTGGTCTCTCGTGCGGAACCGTACTAAAGAAAAAGACTTGAGGGTAAGTGGGGGAGGTAGATACCTCCGTCTACTGTCACCTGACTCAACTCCATCATGAAGAGATGAGTACTTTTGTGAGACACGAACCTCTTCGTGGACAGCCACGCTCTGAATCCCCCACTCTGTTTATGTTCTATTTTTTTTGTTTTCGTTTTTAGGCCATTCCCTTCCCTGTCCTCTATTATGGACTCGTCTATCGTTTTCCTCCTGTAATATGGAATTCACTTTTGTCAATTTTTTATTCCCAAAAGGAAAAGGGAATCCTGTAGTTGAGGTTAAACTAATACGAAGGTAATTCGTGGCATAAGATCCACCTCCGTCAGGACTCGGGACTGCATGATTGTGGTACACCTTAAGCCATACTGCATGATTCTGGTACACATTAAGCCATACTGCATGATTCTGGTACACCTTTAGCCATACTGCATGATTCTGGTGGGAATTTTACATTCATGTTGTATTCCTTTTTAACCTTGTGTGTCATGTTTTTACTTCTGCGTGTGTGTATACACACACACACACACACACACACACACACACACACACCAGTCAAAGTCAGGTACATATTTAACGACCAGCCCCGAGATGAGGGTAAATACCTGGCTTGGGTGTGGGCCTACTGCCCCGCCTGGGATTCGAACCCACGAGCGCCCTCTTCCGGGCGGGCCCATGCAGGCTTACGGTGTGCCACGTTAACCACTCCACCAAGGAGTTAAATGTATATATATATATATATATATATATATATATATATATATATATATATATATATATATATATATATATTTCCACTGTATTTCCTCTTCCTCACTCCTTCCCTCCCATATCGGTGTCTTACACAACAAAGACCCAGCCCCCCCCTCCCCCGACCCACCACTATCAATAACCTCCCGTGCAAGTTTATAGAGAGCGTGTGTGCCGTAATTACCACGCTAAGTACTGTCTTGAGCTAAGCTCTCCTCACTCATCATGGCCGGAGGCGGTGCCCTCAACCCCCCAGGACCGCCTATACGATCTCGTATTTTCCTCCGTATCTCACTCAACATCGAACGGCGAGGGCAAGACGTCTCGGTCAGCAGACCGCGAGATGGAGGAGGGTCCGTCTGTGGGATGTGTGTGGTAATGCTAGGACCTCCGCGCCACACACACACACACACACACACACACACACACACGCACGCATGCACGCACGCACGCACGCACACACACACACACACACACACACACACACACACACACACACACACACACACACACACACACACTGTCCCCGAACCATGTCGCCAGGTGATTAAAATGTTGTATGATGGTAGAAAATGTTCAAAAGATGGGTCCCCACGACTGCAAAGTTAATTGCACACTTCATGAAGCGTGTGACAAATCGTATGATAGTCGAGGAAGATAAAGATGTGGGCTCCACGAATGTAGAACTCCCTCCCCATACTGTGTAAGTATGGTTATTGCAAAAAGGTAATTTTACACTCAAAAGGGGTCTTGATCCTTCTAAGTTTCACACATGACTCTCTGCTTGATATGTTGTTCACTATGTACGTGGAGGAGGGTGTGGTGCCAGGGGAATGGAAGAAGGCACGTGTAGTGACCATCTTTACGAAAGAAGACCAAGAAAATCGCTTTGAGCTGCAGACAGGTCTCTCGGACGAACTCGGCCAGTAAAAACACTGAAAATCATAATCAGAAAGCAAATGGATGACTGATTGTAACGGAGAAGCCTAAATACTTAAGCTGGAGATAACACGGATTCGGAGAAAGGAAGTCTTGTGTAACGAAGTTCATAGACTCCTGTGGGAGGTTGCGAACCGTGTTAGATAGTATGATGGGTGGAACCTTGTGAGTTCCTGGACTGGCAGAAAGCGTTTGACGCTACCACATAGACAGACTGGCAGAGAAGTCTGTACCTTCAGGTAGGACTACCTCGATAGATTACCGTAGTGGAGGGGAGCAAAAGCCAGCATGTAGGAGGAACCTTCACGTAATGGGTTGAGGTCGTCAGTGGCGTGCCCAAGGGCTGCACCTCGAAATGATACGCACGAAGGACTGGACTCGTACCTTAACATACCTCCGGATGATGCCAAACTCACGAGGGGAAATTTACTTTGATGAAGACTGCATCAGTTTACAAGGGGACGTGGACAACATCCAGTTACCTGATTAAGACTGGTTGAGACACAGTGCATGGAGGCATCAATACAAATATCATAATCAGCATGAAGTAAACTGCACTGATCCATGTGTGAGAAGGATTCGAGCGTCGACATTGTATCTTACCACGTCGCCAGAGCTCCCCCTCAGCAATGTGCTGGTATGTTGATACACATGTAAGGATGTATGTCCAGCAAGACATTCACAGCGAATATTGGGCCAAAACTAGAGTATATACCGATCAAGTGTGGTCACCGCACTGGAAGTCCAGAGGAGTGATGGAGACGGCGCAGGTAGGACCACGATCCAGGGAGTTGAATTCCACAGAGCGGTTAGGTTAGGTCATGGATCCGCCCACTGTGGGAGGGAGGAGAAGACCCAGGGGGGGTTCCATCACAGTCTTGATGACTAAGCCAGGTCGTGAGGACTTCACCAGAGAACACTTCTGCGAGAGATGCAAAGGTGGAGACAGCAGCCAGAGCAAGATGTGAAGCAAAGTGCTCGTCAGAACAGATGGAAAGTTGTCATTCGTCACAGCGTCTGGTTGGCAGATGGTTGAAATGAGGTAAAGAGACGTGACTGTGAATATCAACAGCATACAATGATTCATGAGGTTTTCTGATGAATGGAATTTTAAGAGATCGGCTCAAGAGTGTATGGAACTCTCCACCCATATGGTAGAAATAGAGAGAGAGAGAGAGAGAGAGAGAGAGAGAGAGAGAGAGAGAGAGAGAGAGAGAGAGAGAGAGAGAGAGAGAGAGAATACTATAATCCTTGTGGTGAACCCCATCATCTCAGTCCCCCTAACTCTGGGCTAACAGTCAGACGCGTCGGATGCCCGTTAATGCATTATCAATTATCCAGCGAGTTGGAGCAGCGAGCCTCGTACTGTTATTGCAGCTCAGTGATAATGGATCAAGAGGAATGCGAAGTGCATGACGGTGAGAGCCCCGGACTCTGGAATAAATTTACTCTGTAGCAGAAAGGATTTTAGCGTCCCTGCTGAAAATCCGCTTCCCACCAGGAAATTAGACTAGCAGAAATATATATATATATATATATATATATATATATATATGTATATTGTACTTCATCGCCGTTTCTCGCGTCAACGACGTAGCGCCAGGAAGCAGACAAAAAGGGTCCATACACGCACATATACATACACACACAGACAGACATATACATATATATATATATATATATATATATATATATATATATATATATATATATATATATACACTATACACATTCATACTTGCTTGCCTTCATCCGTTCCTGACGCTACCCCGCCCAATAGGAAACAGCATCGTTAAACCCAGCTTCAGTAAGGTATATATATATATATATATATATATATATATATATATATATATATATATATATATATATATATAAAGGTTAACGTATTGTTGATGATAAAGGCTTTTTTCTATCTTTTCTTATGTTGTACACAAATGCTGTGAGGTGGGCGTGCATGATGCTCGCCCAAACAATGTTGGGCGTGGGCTGCTGGAGAGGAGAAGGTGGCGCTGCTGCCCGAATTATGAAACTTGTTAAGCTCTCCTTTAAAGAAAATTGTGCGCCCGGCGGTGCTCCAGGGGGAAAAAGAAAAGAAAAAAACGCGAGTTTGTAGAACGTTCCGGGTTATGAAATATTGGGAAGGCAATTATTCACGGGTCAGGCAGTATTTCCCGTCGGGGCGTTGAATAATATCTGAGAACGGAGAATGTAGAACATATCTGCGTTGTACCTGTTCATATATTTATATATTTATATTTTTTTACACGTAATGTGAACAAGTGATTTATTGACTTGTGTAAAGTTGTACATTTCTGCAGCTGTCTCTAGTGATGCGTGTGACCACCACACTAACATACTACATTTGGTCCTCCAGATTTGAAGTAAATGGCATAACAACCAATTGACTTTGACGGTTGATATATATATATATATATATATATATATATATATATATATATATATATATATATATATATATATATATATAATTTTTTTTATAATACTTAAACACAGTCTCCCTGCGTCAGCGAGTTAGCGCAAGGAAACAGAAGTGGAATGGCCCAACCCACCCACATACACATGTATATACATAAATGCCCACACACACATATACATACATATATATTTCAACGTATACATACATATACATACACAGACATATATATATACACACACACACACACACACACACACACACACACACACACACACATATATATATATATATATATATATATATATATATATATATATATATATATATATATATATATATATATATATATATATATATATTCCTCTCTGCTGATAGGGGATAAAGAATACTTCCCACGTATTTCCTGCGTGTCGTAAAAGGCGACCTAAAGGGAAGGGAGCGGGGGACTGGAAATCCTACCCTCCCGTTTTTTACTTTTCCAAAAGAAGGAACAGAGAAGGGGGCCAAGTGTGGAAATTTCCCCTAAAGCTCAGTCCTCTGTTCTTAACTCTACCTCGCAAACGCGGGAAATGGCGAATATATATATCAGTCAACACGTAGAATGTATAACACGAATTCCAAGGTTTTTTGTTTTTTCTCGGAGGAAGTACAGCAGTTACCCCCCTCCTGATCCGATCGTATTCTCCTATTCATTCGTTTCCTTGGTTTCAGATCCTGCATCTGCCGTGTGTGTGTGTGTGTGTGTGTGTGTGTGTATGTTGTGTGTGTGTGTGTGTGTGTGTGTGTGTGTGGTTTCTAGTGGGTCTCTTGTCCTGCTTCCGTTCATCTGTTGCCGATTCGTCGTTACGGATGCATTTGGTCCACGCTAAGCCCCACCACCATCACTAAATCCTTCCACTTCCTGCTTTACTGTGGTGGTTTTTATCCCAGACTCGATCTCGTCCTATAATGGTTAACACTCGAAATGTCTGTTACATTCACTTGACCATCTCTTCCCCTGTAGGTGTGTGTGTGTGTGTGTGTGTGTGTGTGTGTGTGTGTGTGCATGTTTAGGACTTACGTATGTATGTATGTGTTTGTGTATATCTTGCGTGTTGATAAGCACCTCTTTATGTTGATAATGGTAAATGGTGATGATACTGATAATAGTTTAAGATTTATTGAATTCACTCCACCCAAACGCTGAGGTGATTTGAGAAATTACACAGGAAGGGCTTGGTCGTGGTAAAGAAAAATGGGAGGTGGTGGGGAGGGTGAAGACGAGGCAGACAGACACAGTCTTCACACAAACACAGGGGAGGCTGTGGCACATTGATCACTGCTGGTGTACACTGATGGGGGTCGGGGTCTGTTCTAGTTGTCTGCACGAGATGGAATGGCCTCATGGTGGATATGTGGTGTCCAACTGGAACTCTGGGGCAAAGGGGTCTCTGTTGACAGGAAGTGACGGTGGCAGGGGTGGTTCAGAAGCATCGCCTTATAGATAAGATGCAGATGACTACTGTAGACAGAGTCAGGAGCACCAGTGAGTTGATCGTCTCTTTGTACGTGATGTGTGTGGAGGGACCAAGGATAGGATCTTGCCCTTTTCTGCACCTTTCCCAGTGTAGTGGTTACTGAGGAAGCCCGGGCGGGGAGACACAGGCAAGTTTGGGGGATGAATGAAAGGTGTGCAGACGTGTTTGACTTTGACCATAGGGGATCCAAGGGTATTAATTCCACGAGGAATGGAATGACGATTGCTCCAGGGTCTTGACAATGGTAATGACGTATCCGTGGCAGCTTAATTTGTCTTCCAGAGCGACAACAAGATGGACTGATCAACCTGCAGGGGTCTGAGGTCTATTGAGACAGTACGGGGTGGGATAGGGTTAGAAGCTTGGTGGACTGAACAGCCTGAAGGGGACAGGGGCCTACTAAGGGATGGGACAGGGTTGGAAGCTTGGTGGACTGAATAGCCTGGAGGGGACTGGGGTCTATTGAGACAGTATGGGGTGGGACAGGGTTGGAAGCTTGGGTGGACTGAGCAGCCTGGAGGGGACTGGGGCCTAGTATTGGGTGGGAGAAGGCTGGTAGCGAGGCTGACGTGCATGACCACCGTCTTGGTGCTGGACGATGGTGGTGTGGTAGGCGGTGGTCCAGTCTTGGAGGTTGTTAAAGGTGTTGTGAAGGGCTGTCTTGTAGGTCGAGCTGTTGATAGCGCCGACAGCACTGGCAGAGTCTTGTGTGTGTGTGTGTGTGAATATTTGTACGCTGCGGGGAGGGAGATCTACACCCCGCTAGGTACCAGTCTCTTGAACTTTCTCTGTCATACAACATTTTAACTAGTGTATGCTGTCCACATCCAGTATTTCATCATTCACTGCGAGCCCCACCACAGGTCACGTGTCAGGCCCTGTTTTCACGTTGAATAATAGACATTGATCATATTAGCGGCTCATTCCTGCGGATGAAGGATGAATAACAACGTAATTGCCATAATTTGGATAATGTTTCCTTCCTCCTCCCTCCCTCCCTCTCTCTCCTCCTCTCCTCTCCTCCTCTCTCTCTCTCTCTCTCTCTGAATAATGTTTCCTTCCCCCCCCCCTCTCTCTCTCTCTCTCTCTCTCTCTCTCTCTCTCTCTCTCTCTCTCTCTCTCTCTCTCTCTCTCCCCATTCCCACCGCCATCCTTACATTACACTTTCCCACTCCGTCTCCCTCTCTTTTTCCCTCCCCTCTCTCCCTTCCTCAAAGCGCCCCTTTTTTTTATGGGGGGGGAGGGGTCCTACCTTTCCTCTCCCCCTAACCCTCTCCCTCAGTGTACACCGCACGACCGGTCAACATGGCCCGTACGGCTGAAAGAAAAAAAAATTTCCTCTTGTAACGTCTGGTCTCTCGTGTTATATGCCTCAGGACTACGTTGTGTGTCACCCCGTGGCCCAGGGCACCATCGTTACGGTCCCCTCCCTCCCTCCCTCCCTCCCTCGTCACAAAAGAAACGCTTGGTGTAACGACCTCTGTAACGCATACCACATCCCTCACTCCCACATATCCACCAAGATTTTGTCACGCTGGCAGTGAAAAATGTTACACTGGTGAAGATATCGGCTCACCAGGAGAGGGAAACACACACACACACACACACACACACACACACACACGCACGCACGCACGCACGCACGCACGCACGCACGCACACACACACACACACACAGCACACACACACACACACACAGGGCTGACCTGACCAAAATTCGACCCCAATAGAACCACTTAGGATGTAGACGGAACAACTGTGGTAAAGTGAACAGAAAGTCTGGTCACGTGAGAGGGAACCAGTACATAGATTAGGATCTAGGTGCAGGAGGCTGGACCTTGAACACCAGCCAGGAACTGTCAAGTGAACTGGAAGAGAAAAGAAAAATAAGCGGTTGGAAGCGAGTTTTCCACTTCACAAAAATACAGAAAATAAAGAAATTGCCAAAAACTGGATGTATTTCGTAATACAGTTTGCTGCCTAAAACTTCCAAGAGAAAACATACCAGCCTACAGCCAGCACCGGAAGACTCGAACCCCTGAAAATAAGAGGCGATGTTGGGAGCACGAACGTAAACATGACGAGGTCGAAACTCCAACTAAAATGTCGTCCGCACCCCGTGTGACGTCACCAAGCGGTGTTGCCAGCGGCGTGTCGTTGTATAATTATATTCCCCCCGTGGCTGTCGTGTCCATCATAATGGTGACTATTATAACAGCGGAAAAGAGATGTAAAAAGTGAACTGATTTAATTAACCAGTTGTAACTAAGAGCGGCAGAATGGATATTATGTTCATATATTTTCCCGTGTTCTCATTACGGTTTGACCAACTCCCCCCCATTCATCTGCACTCAGCCTTGATATGGTAGCCTCGCGTAGCAAGAGATGTTGATTACTCTGTGTTCCCTGCAATATTTAACCCGTATGTATATATATATATATATATATATATATATATATATATATATATATATATATATATATATCATGCCCTCTTAGAGTAAGGATTCGAACCTGGTACCGTTTGCGTGGTGGCTTGGTATGCTTACAACTCGGCTGGGCAGCATAGCCAAGTGGTCGGCGTGCCCAACTATCACGGAAATGGTACCAGGTTCGAATCCTAGCTGTTTGAGGGCATTATGTGTACTATCAATGTGCGCGTTCATACGTACTATACTTGTATATATATATATATATATATATATATATATATATATATATATATATATATATTTATCGAGGATGTAAGGCATGTGTACGTGTAGGAAGAGAGGAAAGTGATTGGTTCTCAGTGAATGTAGGTTTGCGGCAGGGGTGTGTGATGTCTCCATGGTTGTTTAATTTGTTTATGGATGGGGTTGTTAGGGAGGTGAATGCAAGAGTTTTGGAAAGAGGGGCAAGTATGAAGTCTGTTGGGGATGAGAGAGCATGGGAAGTGAGTCAGTTGTTGTTCGCTGATGATACAGCGCTGGTGGCTGATTCATGTGAGAAACTGCAGAAGCTGGTGACTGAGTTTGGTAAAGTGTGTGAAAGAAGAAAGTTAAGAGTAAATGTGAATAAGAGCAAGGTTATTAGGTACAGTAGGGTTGAGGGTCAAGTCAATTGGGAGGTGAGTTTGAATGGAGAAAAACTGGAGGAAGTGAAGTGTTTTAGATATCTGGGAGTGGATCTGGCAGCGGATGGAACCATGGAAGCGGAAGTGGATCATAGGGTGGGGGAGGGGGCGAAAATTCTGGGAGCCTTGAAGAATGTGTGGAAGTCGAGAACATTATCTCGGAAAGCAAAAATGTGTATGTTTGAAGGAATAGTGGTTCCAACAATGTTGTATGGTTGCGAGGCGTGGGCTATGGATAGAGTGGTGCGCAGGAGGATGGATGTGCTGGAAATGAGATGTTTGAGGACAATGTGTGGTGTGAGGTGGTTTGATCGAGTAAGTAATGTAAGGGTAAGAGAGATGTGTGGAAATAAAAAGAGCGTGGTTGAGAGAGCAGAAGAGGGTGTTTTGAAATGGTTTGGGCACATGGAGAGAATGAGTGAGGAAAGATTGACCAAGAGGATATATGTGTCGGAGGTGGAGGGAACGAGGAGAAGAGGGAGACCAAATTGGAGGTGGAAAGATGGAGTGAAAAAGATTTTGTGTGATCGGGGCCTGAACATGCAGGAGGGTGAAAGGAGGGCAAGGAATAGAGTGAATTGGAGCGATGTGGTATACCGGGGTTGACGTGCTGTCAGTGGATTGAATCAGGGCATGTGAAGCGTCTGGGGTGAACCATGGAAAGCTGTGTAGGTATGTACATTTGCGTGTGTGGACGTATGTATATACATGTGTATGGGGTGGGTTGGGCCATTTCTTTCGTCTGTTTCCTTGCGCTACCTCGCAAACGCGGGAGACAGCGACAAAGCAAAAAAAAAAAAAAAAAAATATTTATATATATATAATGTATAAATATATAATGTATATACATATATATATATATATATATATATATATATATATATATATATATATATATATATATATAGAGAGAGAGAGAGAGAGAGAGAGAGAGAGAGAGAGAGAGTATAAGAATAAACATTTGTACTGAGAAATTGTGGATGAGGAAGGTAACATGGTTATCTTGACGTTACAGATTAGATAGTAGCAATCTGCTGATAACACTTGAGAAGACTCATGATTAAGTCAACTGTGAGCTTTGTCCAGAAAGCCCACAAGTGCTCCAACGGCTTAACGTTTTCTTTTTTTTTTTTTTTCATCCAAGTAGAATTTGAATTGCTAATGCAGTACGATGTTGTTATTCATTTGCCATCATCTGGTACTGGGTTCTAGTTTCGTGTTTTTGAAGGACGATTTATTTTTTGCTCCATGAGGTTAGTTCATCCTGGAGTGACTTACCGACCCGGACTGGGCAAGATCAGTCATGGTGCTTGACCCGTGTAAGGTGTTATGTGGCCGCCTTGCAGCCATGCCAAAGGGGGGGGAAAACCATTCCTGTATTACCGTGTTCTCGTTACGTGTCCGGTACGCTCTCTCTCTCTCTCTCTCTCTCTCTCTCTCTCTCTCTCTCTCTCTCTCTCTCTCTCTCTCTCTCTCTCTCTCTCTCCGTAACCCGGAACTAGAGCCCCTCATGATGTTATTAATCATAATCTCGAACGTTCATCTGTACCACACAGGCCTTGCCCCCCCCCCCATCCACCCCGAATCCAAGAACCATCCTCAAGGAAAACGGGAGACCCGACTTTTAAAGTTCCGTGTTCTCTCACACACCTGACCTCCTGGTCCCCAGAGGGGAGGTAGGTTCGGGTCACGACACGCCCTCTCTCGACCTGGGGGAGGTCCTGGGTAGTGTGGGGGTGGGGGATGGTTGAGGTCACGCTTGACACCCACCTGGGGGAAGGGTTCCCTGTGGGAGCTGGGGAGGTAGAGACAACGCCTTCAAGAAATCCCCAGCCATTATCTTACAGCAGTTCTCTCTCTCTCTCTCTCTCTCTCTCTCTCTCTCTCTCTCTCTCTCTCTCTCTCTCTCTCTCTCTCTCTCTCTCTCTCTCTAGTGCCTCGAGAATCTGAGTTCGCATCAGTAATGATTCGTGGATCTTACTTGAGCTGATCAGCGCGTTTCAAATATCTTGTTATTGAACATTCTATGTTGAACATTCTGTTATGTTGAAAATCTCTCTGATTGGAACATTTTGTCATTAACTATGGATTAAGCTGATGTGGAGCTTAATTGGACATTCTGTTGTTAAATATACATTAAGCTAATATGGAGCTTAATTGAACATCTTATTATTGATTATAGATTAAGCTGATGTGGAGCTTAATTGAACATCTTATTATTGACCATAGATTAAGCTGATGTGGAGCTTAATTGAACATCTTATTATTGACCATAGATTAAGCTGATGTGGAGCTTAATTGAACATTTTATTACTAACAATGGATTAAGCTGATGTGGAGCTTAATTGACCATTTGATTATTAACAATAGATTAAGCTGGTGTGGAGCTTAATTGAACATTTGATTATTAACTATTGATTAAGCTGATGTGGAGCTTAATTAAACATCTTATTATAAACCATAGATTAAGCTGTTGTGGAGCCCAGTAAAGAAATTCCTGTTGTATGTTCAGAATCGCAAGACCGCTGAATATAAATGGCACATTGTGCACTTTTGTGTGTGTGTGTCTGGTCCCTGGCTGGGACACCTGGCTCATCTCGACTCTGCCTTTACATTTTCTTTTCCCTTTTTCCAGTCAAGCTTTCTCTTGCCCGTGGGAAACTGGAAAAACTGGCTGTTTTCTTGTTCTGCTGTTTTTATCCTCCTCCAGTTCTCTGGCAAAGCTCGTCCTCGGTAAGCCGCTGCGTCACATGTATAGTGTACGATCGTTAGCAAGTCTGAGGCGCGCAGTTGCGATGTTAATTTCTTTCCTTGCACGGCTAAACTTTGGAACTGAACATTCTCGTGTCTTTCCCAACAGCACAGGCAAGTCCTTCACTTCTTTCAGAAGTCTTTTTTGATTTTGTCTCTTCTCTATCTTATGCATGCCTTGATGGAGTCTTTTTGTCTGAATGCACCCATATATATATATATATATATATATATATATATATATATATATATATATATATATATATATATATATATATATATATATATTCCTATGAGTCCATGGGGAAAATGGAACACGATAAGTTCCCAAGTGCACTTTCGTGTAATAATCACATCATCAGGGGAAACACGAGAGAGAAATATAAGTCAGTTGATATACATAGAAGAGACGAAGCTAGGACACCATTTGGTAAACATGTGATTTATATATATGGATGTGTCTTGTTACATTTTCTTCCTTGGTTGGTGTGGTTACTTTTGAAAGTACCTACTTACTTGCGTGTAGTTACGTGAGGATAGAGCAACACTTGTGTTCAGTCGTGCAGATAATAACTCGCAGGTTTACGAGCAGCAGCATATCTCTGCCTTGGATGTAGATCATACTTTCACGTGCAGGGTAATTGGATCATCGGTCCTGTGATGTGAGCTTCCTTGACTGTGCTTTCCTCCTTTGACGACACTTCTTGAACATGCGAGTCTGCTGGAGGGATGGTGGGGTGGGGACCGAGCCATGGCCGACCCAGCCATGTCATTCATTCCCAAACAGCTACCGCCATCTTCAGCGTTACATAAATAGCTCGTAATTAGAGTACAGGTGCTTTAATGATAGTGATAAATATCAGTAATCAACAGGCAGGAGGGGCGGTACATGATAAATATTAACTCCAGTTTACGGAGGGACGGGAAAGGGGGGGTTGGGGGGTAAGGAATAATATGGCGGCGAGAGCGCGGGGGCTTGGGTGGGTAAGGGGAGAGGGGGATTTAGGGTTGTGGGAGGCTAGCAATGAACGCTTGATTCCCCCGTCCTCTCTCTCCTCCCCGTAGCGGTCCTTATCCCCCCACCCTCGAAATCATTACCTCTCCATATTTAGTATGATATACTGTAATGCACTTTAATTACGTGTCATCTTAAATCTCGCAGGGTGGCCTGCCATCTTTATATCATAGCCGAGAACCTGTAATTATCCTGCGCTCCTCTCGCTAGCTTACGACCTCCAACCGCTAACTTAAAACCTTTACCGCTAACTTACAGCTTCTCCCCCCAGCCTCCCACCTCAACTTTTTGTGTTGTACACACTGTGGAAACATTGCCCTGCGTGGCACACTGCAAACGGAGATCATGTGAGCGTTTTTGAAAGACACGTCAGATTACACAGTGTGACTGATTGAAGTGAGGTGAACAGTTAGTTATCTCTAAGAAAGAGAAGTTGATTAACGAATAACTCCAGAACCAACGAAAGAAAACGGAAAAGTGTAAATAGCTTATATCGTGTGTGTGTGTGTGTGTGTGTGTGTGTGTGTGTGTGTTTAAGCATTTGGCTGAATACATCATACATCAGTGTCCCTGTGTATGTGCATGTATCATGCGTATATATACATGTGTCGTGTTTATTATTCATTATAGGTTTATGGTTAATAAGATTACATATGCGTTCATAGAGGAATGGAATATATATATATATATATATATATATATATATATATATATATATATATATATATATATATATATATATATATATATATATATATACACACTTGTGAGACCCCAATATCTTTTCTATCATACACCTTTTCTTTTCTAATGTTCTCTCTATACATCCACCAACATCATTGTAGATCACCGCCATACATATTGTCTCCTTCTCTCTTGCGTCCTGCGTTGATTGATGCGCGAGTATCGCACTGAACCGACCAGTAACGGACATTCTCCACATTGTTTCAGACACGTGAGTGTTGTCTCTCCACGTGACCCGTCGTCCAGTGTAGTTGGATCTGCGGCCTTCCACCCCCCTACATCAGGTACGGTCTATGTTCCTCGCTTGTTAAAAACCCTTCGTCAGTAGAGCTTTGTCACGGTAGCTTGCTGGGCAAACCCCAAGAGCACGGCTGTATGACTTGAGCACGGCCCATGGGTTTGATGCATACTCTTCTGACCTAACCCTTTATACACACACACACACACACACACACACACACACACCTTTTCAATGTATCGAAAGACCACCTCAATGCCTCACAATGAAGACACCGATCACTTATTACTCAGTTACCCTGCACTCTCTGCACAGTGAGGCACACATATATCACAACACATCATGTCACGTCCTTTGTTCCCAACCGGTGGACGCAGCCACCTTCCTAGGTGCTGCAAGAGCCTCATAAAAGTAGAAGAGACTCATAGGGTAGGAGGTGATTATTACACGAAAGTGCACTTGGGAACTTATGTTTCATTTTCCCCGTGGACTCTTGGGAATATATATATATATATATATATATATATATATATATATATATATATATATATAGAGAGAGAGAGAGAGAGAGAGAGAGAGAGAGAGAGAGAGAAATATATACACCTGCCCTGCCTCATCCCCTGCCCATTATAATTTTTTTTTCTTTACAATCAGGCCAAACTCCTCCCTCAAACTCCTCCTCAGCCATAGTAACCTCGCCTCTGGGTCACTGCAGCAGAAGGTCGTACACACTGGCGTGTGTGTGTGTGTGTGTGCCGTACCCTCGCTAGGCGCGGCCCTTGCTTCCGTGCCGGCCAGTAACACGTGTATGATTGGTTGGCAGGAGGAGACGAACCCCCCCCCCCCCCACTCCCCTCCGACCTGCAACATGATGACCATAAATTGCAACATTGCATGTTGTGTTTGCCCCACTGAGGACCAGTGAGAAATTAGTTGTGTAAATGAATCGTCTCCGAGGGCGGGATCCCTATTGGATAATAACAATGATTGGCAGGAGGAGGAGGAGGAGGAGGAGGTCATCTTAAACACGTCCACCTCCAGTGTGTCATACGCAGTAATAGTAGGTTTTATTCACGCAGTAAAGAAAATGGGGCCTGTCCCCGTAACTTGAAGTAACAGTGTTTTGAACAGTTTGGTTTGGTGGAGGAGGGGGGGGGGGGGCGGCGCACGAAGGCTGGTGATTATCGTGGCTCCGGCAGCCGCCGCCCGAGGCCCCCCCCCCCCCCCCCCCCGCGTCAAGCGAGGTCTTTAAGAGAAGGAAAGATAAAATTCTTAGTTCTCTAACGCTGCTTTTAACCACCCAGCCAGCTCGGTCCTGTTATGTTGTATGATCAAGCTATGATTTAAGGGCAGTCGAAGCCCAATTAAGGGCAGTCGAAGGATGTTAGATTGTAATCCTTCTTGATGTTGTTGGTGCCTGGCGGTGGCGGGTGCACGATGATTGCCGGGGACGAGGTCTGAGGAACCCTAAGCTGTTATGTGAGACGCATGTTGGTGGGTCTGGTGTGACCGGCCTCAACGCAGGTGGGCCTCCGTGTTGGCAGGTGGGTGTGGGAGAGGGCCATGGGATTTTGGTGTGGGGGTGGTGTGTGACCATGGGCAGCAGACCCGCTCTGTGTGGGGGGGGGGAGGAGAGTCGGACATGTGTTCGCAGACGGGTGTGGGCGTCACGTCCCCAGCCAGCCTAGCCGTTCTGGCACGGACCACCACCACCACCACCTTCACGGACCACCACCTCCATCATGATTCATTCACTAGACTTTTTTTTTTTTGAAAATGTCTCGAAGTTTTTTTTTTTCATAATTTTCCAGCGAAACATTCCAGTTATATTGTCTGGGAAATGCCTGTCATCGCGCGCCCAGATGTACCTGATATTATCGATGCTGTACCCAGCGAGGGTAGGAAATAGAGACGTATTGTAAGTTCATTATAACAGGTAGGAGTTACCATACGACTCGCCCAGGCCTGCACACGTATCTCCCATTACCCATTCCCATTTACTTGTCTTTGACGCGTGGGAATAGAGTCTTCTCAGTACCTGGCTCCCCGTCTGTCATGCCACCTGTGCAGTGAACAGACAAGCCATCCAGTCTGACGCTTGTAACAACCTCGTTATGGTTATATCCGTAACGTCTACAACATGAAACAAATTTTTGATAAAACCGGTACTCATGCGGATGTGTTTAAATTGTTTGGAGAGGATGAGTGAGGAGAGAGGCTGCTGAGCAAGGGAGTGCGAAGTACAGGTGTAGTGGTAGGAAAAAAGGAAAGTTGAACACAACTTGGTGAAGATAAGTGTATTAAGCTGAGACTCTGGAGAAAAACACAGTTCCTTAACGTCAGATAATTAAGATGAGGGTATTGTGAAGGTGAGGGTGTAGTGAAGATGATGCGAGTGAACTAGCTTCCAGACTGGCCTCGCACCAAGTTAAGTGAAGGTGAAGATGATGAAGAACACAGAAATGGTCCAGAATAGCTCCTTCTTTGATGACTATAATGCTAATGTTAATTATGAGGACTGAGATTAAGAATAAAAGTTTTCAGTCATATTCGAAAATGGGATCTGGGCGACACGCTCAAATTTGATTTCACAGGATTACAAAGTTTCTAACTATTAAGAAGGCTGGAAGATTCTTAAAGCTATTTAAGTCTGGCAACATTCTCTTCAACATCCCTTTCCTAAAAGCCTCTTAGATTCTTAGGAAAAGATAATATATATATATATATATATATATATATATATATATATATATATATATATATATATATATATATATGTATATATATTCGCCCGGAGAATTACTAAAATTCCTTCCTACATATTTTCCTGGAAGGCTTTTACTTAAACTTCTCTTATTTAAACGCATCCTTGAAAATACCTCCTGAGACGCCCTCCCACAGCCTCTCTTTCTCTCCTCCTCCTTCTCCTCCTCCCTCTCCCTCCCTCACTCCCTCCCTCCCGGTCTCATTGTGGTTGTGACGGGCTTTAAAGGTGCGCACCGTAAGATCGAAAACTCCCCCCGCGTCTGGTGGGAATGTCGGCCTTATGAGTGTTGAGTGAAATTCCAATATTTTCGACTAGTTTATTGAGGCAGATTTTCGACATATATTTTTTTTCTCGCTATGGAGAGTTTTATCAGGAGAGTCGGTGTGATACCAGCCGGTACAAATATGGAGGAAGAAGAGAGGGTTGTATATTGGCGAAGTTGTCATACGTTGTGGAAGTGTGGTAGCAGGTATTGTGGTAGTAGGCCGGGGAGGTGGGGGAGTCGGCTCCTACCCTCCATCACATAAGCCCTGGCTGACTGACTCATGAAAGAGAACCACACACACACACACACACACACACACACACACACACACACACTTTGGGTTGTGTGTGTGTGTGTGTGTGTGCTGATGATGATGATGATAACTGCCAAGTGACTTGTTTCTCTGCGTCGCCCGTCATTCTTCTGTCTTTGCGGGTTTTCAATTTTCTCTCGTTCTCATCTCCCCCATTTTCTAAGCAACCTTCCCCCTCTTCCGGACCGTTCACATTCAGTCCACCACTCTCCTCTTTCACATTCTTGGGGTCTTCCAGTTGATCCCTTCTCTGCGTTTTCTTCTCTCTTATTCACATGTTAGCGTCCCTCCGTCCATTATTGCTTCATTTCTCCTCCCTCAAATGTTTCCTTGTGATGGTCGCCATATCAGCCATATGACCGCCCCTTACCTTCACCTTCCTTCGTACCTCCTCACGTCGATCTCTATACCGTTTCACCTCGCCTCTCTACCACCCAGTGCCACAGAGAGCTCAACCTCCTGCAGCAGACGAGGCTACCTACCATGGACCAGCCAGCCGAGTGTCCACGACAGTGGCAGCGCACCCGGCGGCGTCGTGCGGGCGACGAGACTTCTTGAACGGCGGGCGTCTCGGCGCGTTTACCCCGAACTGCGCGTAATTTTCGCCGACGCCGTCGGGTCCTTGCCTCTGCTCCTCAAGTCCTCCGTGTGTGTGTGTGTGTGTGTGTGTGTGTGTGTGTGTGCCAAGCAACAGTAACTCCCCAACGATTGGCATTTACCCTCCCCCCCTCCCAACGGCGTGGCCTGAATGAACCCTCCCCACAGTATGGAAGGCAATTGTGTGTGGGAGGGAGTGGGTTCTAGAGCAATGAGACGGCCCGTTACTGGCCGGTACCACTCCAACCAAGCTGCCTCTCGTAGCACCTTGTGTGGATCAAGTCATCCACAGACGGAATACCTTCACGTTGGGTTTTACCGTCACGGTTTCCACGTAGACAAACTTAGTCCTACCTCAGGGCGCACGCCAACTGCATCGAACACGCTCACTGTTTTCACATAATGACGAGTATTCTCACCCGTTAACGTTTCGTGTGTCTTGCGTGCGTGGTAACTTTACGACCTTGTGACGGAATGATTACGTCTTGGATGCAGCCTCGAATGTAAACTTTAAAGGGCAAGACAAAGGACTGGGGTGCTTTTGGGGGAGAGGAAGTAGAGATGTTTGAAACTGATTAGTGATTCAAATGTATGTTAATGACAGCGGTAATGAATATTGCTAAGCGCACGGTCAATTACTTCATGGATGATGTAGTATGCAGTTGAATATACACTTTGTGCTGGTGATGAGACTTGTGAGGATTTAGTACGTAGTGAAATGTATATGATATGGTGGAGTGTGTGGTTGTGGATGTGGGATGGTGAATATCTGGTACGTAGCGAAGATGAAATGTGGTGATGATAGTGTAGACTCGGGATATTTAGTGAAATTATTATGCACACGGGTAAAAATTACTTGGGAGAGAGAGAGAGAGAGAGAGAGAGAGAGAGAGAGAGAGAGAGAGAGAGAGAGAGAGAGAGAGAGAGAGAGAGAACATGTGTTTTGTGTGTGTGTGTGTATGTGTGTGTGTGTAAGGGGAAGATGGGTGGTTGGCCCTTCTCCCCCATCCCCAGGTCCCTCTCCCACACGTTCGTCTCTCTCTCTCTCTCTCTCTCTCTCTCTCTCTCTCTCTCTCTCTCTCTCTCTCTCAAAGGTCTGTTTTCGTTAGATATTACCTAACCCCATTAACTTCCCCTCTCATCTTCCTTCTCTCTCTCCTTCGTCTTTATGTTTCTCCTGTGCCAGATTTAAGATCTTCCATGGTTTATATTCCCTAATTTCAGCCACAGTTTTCCACTATTTCTGAACGGTTTATCCCCTCATATTTCTGTTTCATCAAAATGCAGTTGTTACTTTCCTTCTTCAGTTCATCACGAAAAGGCGTTGTTAGTTGTGAGGTGGAAACTTGTTTGATACAGCCAGACGTTGGAGCAGAGAAGTGACACATGGGTGTGTTGACCAGGGAAGTCATGACACTGCTGAAGCTTGGCCCACGTACACCCCGGATATATATATATATATATATATATATATATATATATATATATATATATATATATATATATATATATATTATATATATGTAAACGAGATGGGAAGATTTCCAGTGTGTGTGTGTGTGTGTGTGACTTGATTTTGTGATAGATTGAATCATATAGATAATTTTCAGTACTGTTGATCAGTGACGAAACGTTCACTGATGTGCATATTGTCAAACCCTCCCTAGACAGCGAGCATATATCACTGTAGGTCTGTGTCGTAATGTCACTGTAGGTCTGTGTCATAATACCGCTGTAGGTCTGTGTCGTAATGTCACTGTAGGTCTGTGTCATAATACCGCTGTAGGTCTGTGTCGTAATGTCACTGTAGGTCTGTGTCATAATACCACTGTAGGTCTGTGTCGTAATATCACTGTAGGTCTGAGTCATAGTATCACTGTAGGTCTGTGTCATAATACCACTGTAGGTCTGTGTCGTAATGTCACTGTAGGTCTGTGTCACAGTATCACTGTAGGTCTGTCATAATATCACCGTAGTAGGTCTGTGTCACAATGTCCATGCATGCGGCATGACCATCTGGGTGTGGGCGGGTTCGTTCACGCCCATGTGAGGAGAGAGGGAAGTGGAGGTGATGGTGTTGGTAGATGTGTGGCACTACTGGCTTGCGTGTCTCTCTCTCTCTCTCTCTCTCTCTCTCTCTCTCTCTCTCTCTCTCTCTCTCTCTCTCTCTCTCTCTCTCTCTCTCCGAGACATCGCAGGAGGCATCGCATTTGTAGGTGACCGGATATTCTGGCCGCGATGACCCTCAGCGCCGCCCACCGTGATCACGTGTCGGCTTCGTGAGTAGGGAGCCGCCCGTGACGTGTGTGTGTGTGTGTGTGTGTGTGTGTGTCGTCCTCCCGCGATATTCCAGAGTGTAAATATGATGAGATGAGAGCTCCATTCCAGGCCGGACTCACCTCGGGAAGCGTCATAAGAACTGGAACGTGCCGCTCCTTGTGCCGGGAGGCACAGTGCTGGATCCGCCTGGAAGACGCTGGAAGTGGTGGTGGTGGAGGAGGAGGAGGGACGGAGGGGAGGGGTAGGTAATGGCACGGGGAGCCAGCCATCACTTGCAGTAACTGTACCCCTGGTCTGTGGCTCGGTGATACGTGGAAGCCAGCGTCCACAGAGCCTGGATCATGTGTGTTGTTCCAGCCCTCCTCTGCCGTGCCCTTGACCACCGTGGGGGTATGATGGGCTATACCATCGCACCCACGGGGGTGTCGCTCCCTCCCCATAGGGGTTTAATGTAAGCCTCCCTCCCTTCCCCCTGGTTTTCTACAGTTGCTGTGACTCATTTGGAAGGTTCCGCGTCGTCTGAGTACCATATAAACAGGCCAACGCACCGTGAGCAGTGCATAGATCAGAGCCAACACATACAGTCCATGTTCATGAAGGTGTCCTTATGTTGATCTTGGGGAAATATTCCCAAGACCATCAGTTGTTCGTCTCCTGCTCTCGTGTCCAGCCTCTCTATGTTTACCCCCCTCACCCTCGCCTGGTGTTCAACTTTCCCTCGTGCTGTATATCGTTCGTGTTCAGGTCGTCGTCAGCGAGGCCGTGTGGGAGGTGGGAGACGACTCTCGCACCACAACTTTTGACAAAATTCCGACGTTAAGCGTTTCGCCATTTTCATCATCGTTGTATCATTGTTAGCGTCTTATATTTCTCCAGATCTTTTCGTTCAGCGGCTCCTAGCATTATTTTTCTTAACTTTCTTCTCTAATATATATATATATATATATATATATATATATATATATATATATATATATATATATATATATATATATATATATATGTATATTATCTCTGGGGATAGGGGAGAAAGAATACTTCCCACGTATTCCCTGCGTGTCGTAGAAGGCGACTAAAAGGGGTGGGAGCGGGGGGCTGGAAATCCTCCCCTCTCGTTTTTTTTTTTTTTTTTAATTTTCCAAAAGAAGGAATGGAGAAGGGGGCCAGGTGAGGATATTCCCTCATAGGCCCAGTCCTCTGTTCTTAACGCTACCTCGCTAACACGGGAAATGGCGAATAGTTTGAAAGAAAGAAAAAAAGATATATATATATATATATATATATATATATATATATATATATATATATATATATATATATATATATATATATATATATATATATACTTTGTTTTCATCTAGTAACATTGCATTCTTACGTTTTACGTCACGTAATTGTTATATTTTTTGTGCCCTCCCCAGTTTGATCATTTATTATTTCGTCAGGTTCGTGCCCCCCCCCAAAAAAAAGAGAAAGATAAACTATCTTCATTTTTCTGTTCATCTATATTGTTTCTATTTCATCTTTTGTTACATTTCCTCCTCCTGTTTCACAGCTTCTCCCGCCTAGCTTAGATGGAAACCTCCCCTTCCCCATCCCTCCCCACAGTGCCCTCTTTCACCCCTCCTTACGTCCCCCGTCTTCCACCCAACCCTTCCATCTCATCAGCTGTGGACAATTGTCTGCTCCCTAGTCATCCACACTCCAATGGCTACGCCCCGGAGAAGCACCCCCGACCATTTTCCCCCCCCACCCACCCAGTCCATAGGAGGAGTGTTCTTTGTGATCACCTCCTGCCAAGACCCGGCACGCAGGGCGAGGGAAAAGACCCACCGTCATCAGGCGCTGAAATGAAGACCACTGTTACCAGCACCCGATCGCCTCGAGGGGTACGAGCCCTCTGCCACTACCCTCCTTCCCCCTCCCCTTAAAACGTCGCAGGTTTACCAACTCTTGCAATACCACCAAACCCTCATGGAACTTCGGACTATGGGTCCTCTCCGTACCTTACGGAAGGGCTATTTTGCCGCAGCCGAGGCCGAGGTTCGTGTAATACTTATATTTCTGGTCATACGTACTTAAGGATTACGTACACCCCAACCCACCCTCCCTCCCAGCACACCCTCTTTACCCCGCCTTCAGTCCGTTGCTGCGAATTCATTTATCCAGGAATTCCTGGAAGATTTAGGATGCCTGGAATTATTTCTTTTTTTTCTCTCTCTCTCTCTCTCTCTCTCTCTCTCTCTCTCTCTCTCTCTCTCTCTCTCTCTCTCTCTCTCTCTCTCTCTCTCTCTCTCTCTCCGAGTGAGGAGGTTGGCGGACGGACGGACGGACGGGCGGGTGAGTGGATGGAGAGAGAGAGAGAGAGAGAGAGAGAGAGAGAGAGAGAGAGAGAGAGAGAGAGAGAGAGGCCAACGTTCCTCTGGCAACATATGTTTTCATCTCATATTAAAGTGCGCGTGGCAACGTTCCGTTTGATTCTGATGCATATTTCAAACTCTCGTGTCACATTTCAGCATATTCTACAGAGGTTCTCCATGTTCTGCGTGTGTGTAAGGCCCAGGATACTCTGCCGCCTTCCCGCAAAGGCGACGAAGGTAGTTTTCCTTGTGGCGGGGGCACACAAGGGCGGAAGTTGCGCGGGGCATTCCAAATGGCAGCTCGTTCTATCTTTCCGAAGCACTTCATGAAATATGGTCCTTCGGGGACGGCCGCGGAAGGCTGGAAATAGCCTGCGTTCTACCCCCCCTCTTTATAATGCTGGAAAGGTTAATACTCGAGCGGGTGAGGTGGTAGGGATGATATTCCGGCGGTGTCGTACGAGCTGAGCGACCGTACTTAAGATTCATGCGGGCTCACCGTGCATATAATGTTGCCCCATTAGGAATCATATGACGTGATGTTCTTTGTACGTCTGTGTTGGCCAAATCTCTCGCTCTATTCAGCACACTCACATATCAATCCCTCACAGCCCCGGCCCAGCCTCCCTCGCTGCCAGGCAGGCAGGCAGACAGGCACACTTAGAATTCAGTGTACAAAAAAACCCCTCACTCATACCTTTTGTTTGTTTGCATCAACGTAGCAAGTCTCATATTGCAAACACACACACACACACACACACACACACACACACCCACACGAAAGCATGTATTGGTTATTTGTTATTTGTTTTAGTTATTTCTCTCTTTTTTATTTTTACATATTCTTTCCTCATGGCGAGAGAGGTGGTGTCTGTGTACACTAGACTCCGGTCAACATTTCATTAGAATTCCGTCGGTCCGTCATCGCCGCCTCCAGGAGCACGACCCAATTAAATTGGTGAATTTGTAGCGGAGGCGACCAGTTTACTGGGGGCCTCGCTACACCGGGCGTTCCAATCTCCCAGGAAACAGTTCAGCTGCGTAAACACCCACTTCCAGTGGCCTCAAACAACACCCCACCCACCCCATACACACCCACACACCCCCCCCATGCCATTATTAACCTTCACCCTAATAACGCCAAGTAATTTTATAGATGCAAAAAGAGAGAGAGAGAGAGAGAGGGGGGGGAGGACCGAAGATCCCAACATCTCGCACTTATCGCTGTTAATAATTTTCTTTATAAATGCTCTATATCTTATGGTAATGAACTCTCGACCGTGCGCCCTTTGGGTAGAGGGTCGGAAATCCACACGCCCTTCCCCTCTCCCCTCCTCCTCCTCCTCCTCCACCCTCCTCCTCCCCCAGCCAACGCCTGATTGCTCTTCGATGGAGTCTCCCTGGGTAGTTGCCAGTTAGCAAGATATGTATCTTTTTCTCCCCCCCCCCCCTTTTTTTTTTAGTCGTTCCCTTTTCTTTTCCTCCTCTTTCTTCACTCACATCTTTATTCCCTTCGAGAATAATTTGTTTATGGGTTGTTTTGCGACCTCGATTTGAAAGTTGATTATTATCATCAGTAATCGACGGGTTGATGACACTTGACTATGTGTTCTCTCTCTCTCTCTCGTTGAGGTGAGAGACACAGACAGAGACACACACACGACGTGTGTTTTTGAAGTTACGCCCTCACCCACCGACTACATTTTACGGTCCACAAAAGCCATTTTATTGTGTTGTAAAGCCTCACTTCTTTACCCCAGAACAATGGATTCATTGCCGACTCTTACAGCGAAGTGCGGAGGAAGGTATTCTCCAGCTGCCGGGGTGGGTGGGTGAGGTGGGAGGGGGAGACAAAGGAAGCCACCAAAGGCTGGATGATCGTTTGTTCCTCTTGTTTGTCTCTCGTGTCCCCTCCGCTGCCATCTCTTGGCGGACACGTATCGACGGCCATATGCGTGATGTATCCTCTCTCTCTCTCTCTCTCTCTCTCTCTCTCTCTCTCTCTCTCTCTCTCTCTCTCTCTCTCTCTCTCACCCTGGCTCTGGTTCATCATGTGCGGGTGTCCGCTTGTGGAGGTAGGGAAGATTGATGGCTCAGATAGCTGTATTTTTCGTGGCTCATTAGCATATAGACGCCTTGAAGAGATATTCGCTCCTTTTTAGCAGTTATTTGTGTGCAATATATATATATATATATATATATATATATATATATATATATATATATATATATATATATATATATATATATTATATTTGTGTGTGTGTGTGTGTGTGTGTGTAACCACAGTAAAGTGAATCAGAAAATGTAGAATATACAAGCTCACACTCAAGTTTGATATAATGCTACATTCTAACGTATTTGTGTTTGCACAAATTCTTGCTGGACTCTAAAGTGCTGATGAATGTCTTGCTCAGTATTATTTAGGCGGTAGTTTACATTTTATACACGTCTGTAGTATTGTATCTGGTATTCATTCGGTACACGTCTGTGGTATTGTATCTGGTTTTCATTTGCGAGAATAGCTTCTTTTTTTCTATTTGGAATAAACTTACGAAAGTCGATATCTCAGTCGCAGGAATGATTCATAGTAAGTGGAGGAGGTAGTCTGCTTAACAAGGGGGTTGCTGGAAGGTTAGGTACAGCGAAATTGTCCTGTAATTGTCAAGAGTTTGTGCCGGACGCTCACTTGTCCACGACGAAATTGTCAGCGAACCAGCGGATCGGGAAATTATTGGTAGGTGGGCGCAGATGCTGCTGCTGCTGCTGCTGCTGCTGCTGTGTTGGCCGAGGAAAATTGTATTTGACGAGAGAGAGAGAGAGAGAGAGAGAGAGAGAGAGAGAGAGAGAGAGAGAGAGAGAGAGAGAGAGAGAATTGCTGGACGGAGCACAGGTACCACCTTGATAGACTTGGACAAGATATATATATATATTTTTTTTTCTTTTTACAGAGGAATGCAGATAGCAATAGACTAGTGGATCCTTTTCGAGGCTGTGTTTGTGATACTAGAGGGGATCATAGATATAGAGATCAGCACGGTATAACAGCAGGAGAGATAACTACGGAATAATGCTGGTGTGGTTATTCTTAATAAAGGTGCATGTATAGCGTGAGGGGAGGTCGAGTTACAGAGACGTAGTGGTCTAGTGTTTTCAAAAAAAACATTTTTTTGATCTTGCTTTCAACCTCTCTCGTTGCAAAGTCAATCCATGTTGTTAGCAATTCTGTCGAAGGAAGATAAAAAGGGACCTTGCGTCATACCAAATGCAACGGTTGCTGGTGAGTGTAGTTAGTATCTTGTTATCAGTGAGATCATACTCACGTACTCATGTATGACCGTGTGGACCAAGAGGGTGGAAACCTTTGATCATTTTAAATGCTTCCGTGACCTCCTAACCTTCCTCAGCTGGAAACGTGAAGGTCATGAAGGCTGTGTGTGGCTCGCCGGGAATCATCATACACAGTGCGTGCTCGAGCGCCGCTGTACTTTCTTCCTTGTGGTTAGTTACATGTGTTCGGGCGATCACAACAGAACACATTGCTACCAGCTGGGACGCACCACTTGAATTGTAAACATCTCTGCTCTCGTCTCCAGGAGCGCTCGTCATGTGCTCCTCGTAATGTATCTGTACCTTCTCGTTTAGTTAATTCTGGCCGTAATTGCCTCTCTCCCTCTGTGTGTGTGTGTGTGTGTGTGTGTGTGTGTGTGTGGGGCGAAAATTACTCAGCGCTTTATCATTACATAGTTTGAGGAGGAGAACATAGAACATATTGATATTCCACAAGTACAATAAATAATCCCCTTTCGCTTGTATAATCAAAGATTAAAGATGATAAACAATAAGTGATTGTTGTGGCCGTGCTGGAGGTGATAATGGTTGCGTTTGTGGGAGTGGCATCCGCTCATGGCGCTGAGCGGATAGATGTTCAGGTACGTAAACCAGTGTCGGGTATGCCGTCGTTCGTCTGAATACTCGCCGATAGAAATTCGGAGACTGATTAGAGAACGGGAAGATTTCGTAATTAGAAAATCGGAATGTGGGAGAGTCCTTTTTATTATTTCAGATTAGAAAGTATGGATTTCCGTTGGCCGCCCAGGAATATAGGACGGGGGCGCGGTCGGTCTCTGTCATCAAATTAGAAAATTGACTTTATGGAGAAGAAAACGAGAACTGGAAGAACCTCCAACTTCCCCCCCCCCCCCCCCCTTCAAGCAATGACGGTGGGGCAACATTATTTTTTTTTCTTTTTTTTCCCCCCTGGTGTGATTGTGGGGGGGGAGGAGGAGGATGGGGGAGATTGAGTTATACGATGGCTTACTCGGTGATCGTGGGCTTCAGTCGGTGGGGGTGATTAGGCCACCGTCTTGAGGGGGGATTGATTGATTGGGAGTCACTAAGTTTCCCTGGCGGAGTCGCCTATGGTCGGCCGCGGGAGGTGGCTGACTGGCTGAACGTGCCACGACGCCGCCACACACACACACACATGATGCAAAAGTACCCGACTCTCCATCATCATCATCATCAGACGCTCACACAAGA